>NC_051183.1:74966267-75049824 GCF_013339695.2 Rhipicephalus sanguineus | reverse complement strand
CGACCAGGTCAGGAAGTATGCCTGGCCGGGAGACGCAAGAGACTTTAGCGTTGCAAGTCTAAGAGCACCGCCCGATTCGGCCGACCCCCCGCAGTAGGATGCACGTAGACACCCTTGAAGGAACCGCTGAAGGTGAACACAACTTGGATAAGGAAGCTCAGGGCAGGACCACGGACTGTCTAGGACCGGGAGCTGCCAACACGGCACGCAACACGGCACGCTTGAGGCCGCCTGCTTCAGTTCTTCTTCTTGTCTCGAGACAGCGCGCGTGGCCTTCCAACCAATGAGCGAGGTCTCATTGGTTGGAAATTCACACGCCTCGTCTGCCCATCGTCTTCTTCGCCGAATACACCGCGAAAGCGCGCGTCCCCCCAATCGGTCGTCGTCGTCGTCTTTCTTGCGCCGGTGCACTCGCGCACTTTTCAAATGACACACTAGTTGCACTCGCGCACTTCACCAAAACACGCACTTCACTTATCACAACATGCCCCTTTTTCGAAAAGTTTTTCCAACGGAAAAAACTGCAGGATGCGTGTTTCACCACACAGGATACGTTCTTTGAGTTCGCACGAAAACACGCATACTTGTATCGCTGTGAAAAGTCTTAATGAGCACATATACACGGAAAAAATCCACATGTGGTAACCAATATCCAGCTGGTCCGTGGAAAAGCTTTGCCTGCCATCTCTAGCAACACCTGAATTCCTATTTATGGCTGTAACCTGCTCATGAAGTCGGCACCTGCATTTTCAGAGCCTTTGATATGTTGAATATGAAAAGTGTACTCTTGTAGTACTAGACTCCACCTTAGCACCCTACTGTTGAGGTGTTTTGCCTTCGCTAAGTATTGCAGCGGTTGATGATCTGTCTGCACTACAAACTGCACTCCGTACAAAAAAATATGAAATTTTTCTACCGCCCACACTAGCGCTAAGCATTCTCGTTCGATAGTGGAGTTATTCCGCTCACGAGGCAACAGCTGGCGGCTGGCATACGATACTGGGTGTAACACCCCATCGTGTTCTTGCATGAGGACTGCACCGATACATGTGTCCGATGCGTCTGTACGGAGCACGAACACACGTTTTGGATCTGGTGCCTTCACGACCGGCCCAGAAGCCAGGGCTTGCTTCAGCCTCTGAAATGCTTCTTCTGTTTCAGGAGTCCAATGAATGTTGTTTTTCTCCATTTTTCTGGTTAGCCGAGTTAAAGGCTGCGCCTTCTCCGCATAGCGAGGTATTAAATCTCGGTAATACCCAGCTAGTCCCAGAAAAGATCGGAGCTGCTTCTTGGTGTCAGGTAGAGGTGCACTGGCTATCTTCAAAACCGTAGTTTCTACAGGTTGAATATTCCCGCCTCCTAAATGATGTCCCAAGAAGACTATAGACTCCACAGCAATTTCGCACTTCTGAGGCTTGATGGCTAAGCCAGACTCCCGGACTTTCTGCAACAAACGTTGCAAAGTGTCTACGTGTTCTTCCCAGGTGTTCGTGGCTATGAGAACGTCATCGATGTAGTGGACTACACTTTCAAGGCCGTGTAGGAGTGTTCTCATTAAACGCGTAAACACCGCAGATGCTGTCTTTATGCCAAACGGCATGTATATAAACTGGAAATGACCTGATTGCGTGGAGAATGCCGTTATTGGCCTCGAGTTCCGGTCAAGTGGGACTTGCCAATATCCCTTTGTGAGATCGAACTTCGAGAAGTATCTCTTTGTGCCCACCTCTGTAAACATTATGTCGGTTCTAGGTATGGGTTCAGCGTCGGAAACCAGGATCTCGTTGATGCGACGGAAGTCGACGCATGTGCGATAAGTATTATCTGGCTTCTTAATCAGTACCAAGGGCGAATTGTAGGGCGAATGGGATCGCTCAATCACACCCAGTTTTAACATGTCCTGAACTTCTTGCTCTACCACTTCCTTCATGGCCAACGGCAAAGGATACTGCGGTGTGTTGATCGGTTCAGAAGTCGTCAAGTGAAGTCGGCATTCTAACAGATTCGTCTTTGCCGGTATTTCAGAGAATACATCTTTGTAGGTGGTTAGAATCTTCTGAAGTTCTGTACGTTTGTCTTCCTCTAAACCACTGCCGATCGGAACCGCTTCTACGCCCACAGTCGGCTTAACTGTGCAAGCTGGTAGAGGGGTATCTGTCTCCTCCTCTTTCATGACCACAAAGGATGCTAATTGGGGAATTGGGGCTGGTTGCCGGCCTTCATAGCGTTTTAACATATTAATATGAAAGTTTGGCGTCATGCCCCAAGTCCAGCCAATAGTCGTAGTCGCCTTTTTTCCCAATGACCGGAAACGGCCCTTTCCACTGCATCAACAGCTTATTCGCCGTTGTAGGAAGCAAAATAAGAGCTCTGTCTCCAACCTTCAGCTGACGACTCTTGCTCTTCCGATCATAGTGATATTTTTTAATCCTTTTCGCTCGCCTCAGGTTCTCATGAGCCAATTTTAGCGTCCTCTCCAGACGATCCCGGAGATCGAGGACATATCCATAGGTCGTTTTCATCTCCTCTTCGATCTTTTCTCCCGTCCACAGCTCCTTTAGCAAGTTGATTGGTCCTCGGACGTACCTCCCATAAATGAGTTCGAAAGGAGAAAACCCCATGCTGGCCTGAGGAACTTCTCAATATGCAAATAGAAGTGGCGCGAGCAATCGATCCCATGACTTTGGATCCTCTTGGCATAGCTTGCGCAGCATTTGTTTCAAGGTCCCATTAAATCGTTCTACCAACCCATTGCACATGGGATGATAGGGCGTCGAGCTCAGATGTTTGATTGCCAACAGATCGTTTACTTCTCTCATCAGGTCCGACGTGAAACACGAGGCCTGATCGCACAAGATTTCACGGGGAAATCCAACACGGGAAAACATTTCCACCAACCCGTCTGTCACAGTTGCGGAGTCAATCGCCGGCAAAGCAACGGCGTCGGGATAGCGCGTAGAAAAATCGACCATGGTCAGTATGTATCTATTACCCCTATTGGAGACCGGCTTTAAGAGTCCAATAATGTCCACGGCCACGCGCTCAAAAGGAGTGTCAATCAGGGGCATTTTCCCAAGAGGTGCCTTTCCTACTTTGTTCTTTGGGTACATTCTTTGGCACGTGTCACAGGAACGCACGTATCTTTTAATTTCTTCCTGGACTCCTGGCCAATAAAATGAACCCAACACCCGATCGGTCGTTCTGGTTACCCCTTGATGCCCGGCCATCAAACTCTCGTGGGCCATCTTCAACACTTCGCAGCTTGAGAGGAACTACAACCTGCTGTATCAATTTTCCAGAGGATAGTCGGTAATTGCGATACAACAAGGACTTCTCTATGACAAAGGAATACTGGGTTGATCCTCTACCATAAAAAACTTGCCCGACTTTGTTCTTGCAAGCCTCCAGGGTCTTGTCTTCTGCTTGGGCCATCTCGAGTTCTCTCTTGTTCATCTTCAAACTGCTGACGTTGACCGCAGCTGAATCCGGCCGGACCCTTGTGCTCTTCATACTACCAAGTGATGACTTTACCCGATGGTCTTCTTTCTTCTTATACAAGGTCTCGGCTACGCCGTTCGGATTGAAGTTCCCTTCATCCAGTTTTTCTTTCCATTTCTTGTCAGGGTTATCAGCAGCATGAGACCCTGGCACATTACCAACGATGATGTCATATAGCGGGGAGGCCATGCATTTCACGATACACGTGCCCGAAAAATATGGCGAA
Organism: Rhipicephalus sanguineus; assembly: GCF_013339695.2. NCBI lineage: Eukaryota > Metazoa > Arthropoda > Arachnida > Ixodida > Ixodidae > Rhipicephalus > Rhipicephalus sanguineus. The sequence goes on along the minus strand of NC_051183.1, from coordinate 75,046,100 downwards.
AAAATCTCCACCTTCGCCTCGGGTACCGTGATCCGGCTCCCGTCTGCTAAGAATAAAGCCGTCTTGGTTCCTTTCAGTGCTTCATCTGGCACCAAAGAACGCCGTACCACCATTGTATTGCTTCCTGTATCCCGTAGGACGGAAGCAGCTTGACCGAATATAATGCCTTGCAGCACCGGCATCGGCTGTTTTCCTGACTTTGGCTGCGTATTTACCGCACTGGCCATATTCTCTTCCTGCTTGGCCGCAAGCATATCAATAACTACTTCTGCCTTTTCCTCTGGCGACAAGATACAAGAAGTCTTCTTCGTGACGTTCTGCTTTCGGGTACATACATTAATATCATGCCCCGTTTTGCGACAGTAGTCACAGTACGGTTGTCTCGTCCGAGCACGACAATCTGCTGCTCTGTGACCTGTTTTATCACAGACAAAACATCGCGTGAGAGACTTCCCAGCTGTACTTCCGCATTTTCATGCGGAGCCGTTCTCCGTTTTGTCTCGAAAAACCAACAGATTTGACTGTCGTTGGGCCTCTAAAAAATTGTCTGCAGCCTCGGCCATTTCATCTAGTTTACGACAATTTTTCTCCCGTAGGAAAAGCGCCACGGGGTTATGGCACTGATTGATAAACTGTTCAGCCACTATGAGATCTCGAACAGACGAATATTCGTTTGCTGTCTTGGACATCTCCACCCATCTGTCGAAAAAACTTGCCAACCTCGTTGCATACTGCTTGCCGGTTTCTCCATCTTGAGGTTTGCTATGCCGGAACTTCTCCCGGTAGCCCTCTGCCGTGAAACGAAAACGTTGCAGTAATGCTAATTTGGCTTTCTCGTAGTCAAGTGCGTCTTCTGGAGACAAGCGACCAAATACTTTGAGAGCTTCTCCGCTCAGACAAAGGCTCAGGGCCGTGGCCCACTTATCCTTAGGCCATTCCTGACCGGTGGCCACATTCTCGAATCTCTTCAGATAAGCATCAAGGTCATCCCGGTTTTCGTTAAATCCGGGTATAAAATTGTGCGGGTTAACGTTACACGGTTCTCGCACCTGTCGACCATGGTCCGACGCCGCGGATCCCCTGGCCCCTTCCACCTGAGCAAGTTGAAGACGCAGTTGAATCGTCTTCTGGCATTCGGCCTCAAGTTTCCGTTCCAACTCCGCCTGTTCCATCCTCTCCTTTCTTGCCTCTCGCTCAGCTGCCCTATGTTCGCGAGCTCGTGCCTCACGCTCATCAAGCCATGCCTTCAACTCATCGCCCTCAAGCCCCATGCGTATCGCTAACGCCGTTAGATCTGACGTGCTCATTTCCCTTCCTTCTGCAAAACACTAAATTGCATAAACGGTCTCGTCCTGTCGCGGACGCCAATTGTCACGAGGCTGTTAAATAACCAATAAGCTCTCGTGTAGGTTCGTGTGAATGTAAGCCGATGTCAAAACCGACATCGAGAAAGGGGACACGAGACCGTTTGCGCACAGAAAAAAAACCAACTGAATATATTTTAATAAACTAGATAAAAAGGAAAGAAATAGGAGAAAAAACAAACAAAGCATGCAAATGAGAGGAGAAATTAACTGAACTAACCAAACAGTCGCGACATGCTAAGTGTGCACAAGTTCAGCGTATGCGAGACGAAAAAGCGACTGTCACCATTCAGTAGCGGCACTCGTGGAGACGGCAAGAGTTGACGCGGCAAGACGCAGTCAATGTAGACCTAAAGTCCAGGCGTCGCTCGGTCGAAGGTGGCGTCGGGAGAACCAAGGTAGGCGCCCTTTCAGCGTTCCTCCGACGTTGGGACGTGGAACCGGAGACGGGATGAGCCTGGCCAGCGCCAGACGAAGACCAGCCTGGCCACCGCCAGACGATGAGAAGCCTGGCCAACGCCAGACGACGAGCAGCCTGGCCAACGCCAGACTATGGTTGATGCTCGGGTACACGGCCAGGTGGGAGCCCGCAGCGGCCTTGCCTCAGGAACTCAGCCGCCACCCCCGCGCCCTGGTCGCCTCCTTGCCACCTTCGCGTCCCGGCCACGTCTGCCCGTTCTTCCATCGGGCTTCTTCCAAATCAGCGTGGGGGTCTCTCATTGGTTGGAAATTCACGCGCCTCGTCTGCCCATCGTCTTCTTCGCCGAATACACCGCGAAAGCGCGCGTCCACCCAATCTGTCGTCGTCGTCGTCTTTTTTGCGCCGGTGCACTCGCGCACTTTTCAAATGACACACTAGTTGCACTCGCGCACTTCACCAAAACACGCACTTCACTTATCACACTTTTCCAATGAAACTATGTATGCTCGTTCCTTTAATACTGTCCTGTACAATGAACAAGAATAAATAAAAACGACTGGTTAGTGTTTATGTAAAAATTGTTTTGTTTGAAGCACTGCAAAAAAAGACAGCAATTTTTATTGTTTTCGCTCGTATTCTTACTGTAACTTGATTCCCAATCATCAAATGGCAAACATCCTAGCTCATTGCGCAGTGTGTTAAGTTGGCTACGTTTGTGCTAAAAAGTTTATAATTCCGCTCTCTTTGTGTCTTTAAGTCCCCAATCCCCTTCCCCACGCAGAGTAACAAGTCAGCGAATTTACACACGCTGGCTAAATTCTCTGCATTTCAATAAAGAGCTCTCTCTCTCTCTCTCTTATAATTCCGACGCTCTATTCACAAGTTACGACTGTTCGCGCAAAGACCGAGTTTGGGCAATGTTTTGTCAATAACAAATTCCATTCTGATTTTTTCCCTCTTTTCTGCATATGAACATCATTTAAAACGATCTTTTATAAGCCAATTTTTAAACAAAACTGTAAACGTCAAAATTAAAAAAAAATGTTTACAAAAAGATGGTGTACAGACCTTAAGGCGACAGCCTCAGATGCTTCATGAAGCGCGAAAATTGACCGTCGGCGGCGTCCAACGTCAGCGTCGTCAACACGAGTGATGGAAAAATCATCGCGTGAGGATGTCACCATATGACATCATCATGAGGTCACAAGTTGCAAAGTTTCTGACGTCATCATAACGTCACATAACGTGACGTCATCACATGACATCGTCGCTTGAGCAAAGGATGGAGGCAGGGCAGAAGCAATGCCTCTTATTCTGGAGGCAGTGCAAAACCACGTTAGGCGCAGAGAGCTCTCGCAGGGACCGGGGGAGGATTAATGCGTTGCCTGAGAAGAAGATAGCTTTCGCATTCGGGTCGTCTTAGACGAATGCATGAGGAAACCTGTGTGTTTTTAATTTGGGATGCAATCTTGTCACTAATGGCGTCCCGACGCACAACTGCATTAAGTGAGCGATTGAATCCCATAATGGAATGCAGGGCATTTACGCAACAAGACCAACGACTCTGTTGCCCCTTTATGTAGAAACTGGGTTTCTTTAACGCTCAATATAACCTAATTACACCTGTGTATTTCACATGTACCCACCATCAAAATGTGGCGGCCGTGATCATGAGTCGAAACCGTGTCCTTGAGCTCAGCAGCGCTAAGCATAGTGATCTAAGCAACTTTAGCTGGTTGTCTAGAACGGCGGTTACTACCCGCATGTTTGGTGCAACAATGTCTGTAACGGCTACTCTCCGGTAACGTTCGGCGTTGTGGCCGTTGTGTCGGCTACTGTACTACGATTTCTAGTAAAGCTGGCCTCGTGCGGCGATCACTGTATTCCTTTTAACACGAAAATGTTTTATGCCGGGGTCCACCAAGACTTTCATGACGTATTTTCGTGACGGAAATACGTCAGCAATATGAACGCCATCAGATGGCAAAGAAAAAAAAACTATAAGAAAACGTTTCGTTGCAGGCGTCGAACACATGACCTCTCGGCCCGCGACGATGGCCGCGACGGGCGTTTAGCCCACTGAGCTACCGCCAAACACATGACGGAGGTTACATGAACGCCCCTTTTATCTTTCACAGTTTCATCTCACAGTGCTCTAGGATGGATGGGTCGATGGATGGTATGAGCGTTACCTTTATAACGGGCCGGTGACATGTATGCCACCGTCCCATTCGGCGCGTTTCCAATATATGCGTAATTTCGACAACGATTTAACATACCGCGAGGTGGTGGCTTTAGCTCAAGCCTCGCTCATAACATCCATCCATAACGAAAAATAGCTCTCCGATGCTTGCGCGATTGTCGCACCGCGTTCCCCGCTCGCCCTGTGAAAATTAATGACCAGGCTAGAGGGAAGGCACGACGACGGTTTATTTTCGCGTTTCGTGACGGTTTGAAGGAATGCACATCGAGTATCAGTGTTTATTATGCGCTTGTAGATGCCATGTTCGCGCGGGATTCACCGTAGGCGATGTCCAGGTATATATATTATCAGCTTCAGCTACGCAATTATGCTTAAATCATGACCGTGGGCGTTGGTCGTCGATACGGAGATGTACCACTGGGCGTCAACGGGGGTGCATACACATCAAGCTTGCTATATCTGCCAAACAACACTAGACTTTTACAAACTCTCATATACCAATGCACTATAAACAATCAACTACTTATGTGACGAGGCGTTTCAACTTCGTGTTATACCGATTCATATGACAGGGGAATCAGCCATCTTATTCCGTGGTCCCTTCTTTGTTGCTTTGCGAGTGGTCCTGTCTAACTACCTCAAGCTCTCTTGCCAGAAATATTTCAGTCTCTGTGCGATGATCTTGATTTTCACCGATGTTTCCGTTTGGCGTAGTTGTACTGCACAACGCTACGACAACCCAACTCTCTTTCATGCTCGGATTTATAATTAAGATGTTTCGGATAAGTTGATTCCTCAATGTTAACTGGTGAAGCTCTTAATATGAAGGGTGGACAAGAAAATTGACGAATACAAGTGCTTACTGTTAATTCGACTTTGTTTGGAAGAAGAGGTAACACTTCGAAGCAATGAAGACTGAATGCGAGGCCTTAAACTATCTTTGCATAAAGTAAAAAAGTCACAGTTTCGCCGCAAGAGCTAAGCAATGAATGCGATAGCAAGAAATTGGAATGTCAGGCGAAGAACGAGGAGAAGTTCGATACTTGCACTGCCTGTCACAGTTGTTACGTCTTTGTGCTTGAGTAACGCGCTGCAAGTGTCGACAATGGAGAAACAGATGATCTACCGAACGGTCTGGACCACACGCGGCATCAACCCTGCGCACATCCTTAAAATACCATATTCCTTATGCAGATTTACTGCTCGTTAACCGGAGTTACCCCGGAGGAAGAAGAGGAAGCTGCTATAACGTTAGCAATCGCCAAAACCAACATCACTTACATACTTAGTGATTCAAAAACAGCCATTCTTAACTTTTCCCGTGATCGCGTCCATCCTCCCTTTTGGCAGATATTGAGGGTGTGTACCGTAAATTCTGATAGGCTTATTGAACTTGTGTGGGTGCCGGCGGCTCACTCTTGCAATCCCGGAAATGAGCCCGCTGATAACATAGACCGAGGAATTCTTATCCGGACGAATGGCGACCCCAGCCGGTATTTCTCGAGGAGCGGGCACACACGTTCTCTGAACTCACCCAACAAGCACGCCTTGCCCATCGCCTCTACCCCCTCCCCACCTCCGCCTTTCCCACTCGCAATAAATAATTTGGAGGCGACTCCAGACCCCAACTCTTCCCACCCCCCAAGTCCTATCCCACTTCCGCCCCATTTCGCCGGAGTGCACTCTCTGTGGAGAGTCGCCCGCCACCTTAGACCCCATTCTCTTTGGCTGCCCTGCCGACCCTCCCACGCAGAAACAGCCCACCATCAAAACATGGGAGGAATGGGAGGCCCTCCTTGCGTCGCAGGATCTGGACGCACAGCTTCGCTGTGTGGACCGGGGTGCCAGTGCCCTGGCCCTGCGCGGTCTGGACGCATAGGCGCAATGTGATGGCCGTGCGGTGGTCCAGGGCCCGTAAAGGGCCCAAACTCACTCGCCCAATAATGTATTTCCTTCCTTCCTTCAGATGATCTAAGATATTTTTTTAGGATCTGGCTCACCAGGTTCTTAAGCTGGGGCGAAGTCCCGCGCCGTAGCCTGCATCCATCCACTCAAAGCGTCGTGTAACGCGAAGAGGAACGTTACGCGCGTCGTGTCTTACCTTTGGCCTGGCCGTTAATTCTCACAGGGCGAGCGCGGAACGCGGTCGACAGCCAGGCGAGCGTCGGACAGCTATTTTTAGGGCCACTTTGTTGTGCGCGTCTCGAGGGCACTTTTCAAATTGAAAGAACATTAGGAGCGTTGCATCTACCAAGTGTCGACAATGGAGAATCAGACGCTCTTAGATATTCCTTTTATATATACCTGATCAATGTGTATATAATTGTAAATTGTGTATATAGTTCATCAAAATTGTAAATAATGAAAATTTTGTTTATATATGTATATATAACAACGTGTGTCACGTCTTCATATTGTCGCGGGCGAAACAAGACAGACAACCAGGAGTCGATGTCTGCCCTGGAACCAGAGCAGCAAAAAAGTTCTCTTCTTCACACCCAAATGTGTGTGTCCCACAGCGGGATGGTATGTGTCATTACCCCCTCTCCCAAAGAAGCATCGTCTCGATGCTGTATATGAGGGCCAAAGAGGAAATGAAGGAGGATACTACACAAGCGAAATAAATGTGTCGTGACACAAAATAACGTAGTCTGCTGCTGTCAAACAATCAGTCAAATAACAGGAAAGAACAAAATGAAAAAGAGAAAAAAAGAGGACACACGCTAAATCGCCAATGAAGCCAATTTCACTCCACAGTCGAGTCACAGCGAGAACAGTACTGTTTCAGCCTAGAAACATGGATCACTTCGGTTTGTGGAAGGCGACGGGAACGTCTCGAGGTGCCTTCTGGGAGAACCTCATAAGTAACGTCGCTGAGACGTCGAACAATCTTGTAAGGGCCGAAGTAACGGCGCAGCAGCTTTTCTGAACGGCCGCGCTGTCTGATGGGGGTCCATACCCAGACTTCATCACCAGGATTGGAAGTAACTTCTCGGTGACGAAGATTGTAGCGGCGTGCGTCTACAGTTTGGCGACACCGAATACCGCGTCGCGCGAGTTGACAGGCCTCCTCGGCGCGTTGAGCGAACATCGCAGCATCCGTGGAAAACATTCCAAGGTTTTCGGGGAGGAGCATGGCGTCGAGCATTGTGGTAACCTCTCGACCGTGGACTAAGCGAAAAGGGGTGAAACCTGTACTTTCTTGAATTGCAGTATTATACGCAAAAGTGATGTAAGGCAGGATATCGCCCAGTTCTTGTGGTCAATGGCTACATACATTGACGGCATGTCTGCAACCGTCTTGTAAAGTCGTTCAGTCAGCCCGTTTGTTTGCGGGTGACCGGCCGTTGTTTTGCGATGTTCCGTACCACTTAACCTCAAGACCTCTTGCAGCATCTCTGCAGTAAAAGCTGTCCCACGGTCAGTGATGACGACAGCTGGCGCTCTGTGACGGAGGACGACGCTGTTAACGAAAAAATGGGCAACGTCTGCTGCGGTAGCCTTTGGAAGTGCCTTTGTTTCGCAGTACCGTGTTAAGTAATCGATAGCGACCACAATCCGCCGATTTCCAGACGAAGACGTAGGGAATGATCCCAGCAAGTCCATGCCAATCTGATGAAAAGGCGCCTTCGGTGTGGCTATTGGTTGTAGCAGTCCCGCTGGTCGTGTAGATGGAGCCTTACGCCGTTGCCAGTCACGACACGTGCGAACATAGTGCTTCACACTCTTCGCAAGACGTGGCCAGTAGTAGGAGCGGCGAATCTGTCGCAACGTGCCCGTATAGCCAAGGTGTCCGGACGATGGTTCGTCGTGACAAGCACGTAAAATATCGTCACGAAGCGTGGTTGGCGCAACTAGCAGGTATGTAGCTTGCGTATGGTCAAAGTTCATGTTATAAAGGACTCCATTCCGGAAACAAAAGGAGGCTAGCGAGCGTGCGAAACATCGAGGAGGGTGGAATGTGCGCCCTTCCAGGTAGTCAATGAGCGGGCTGAGCTCCGAGTCGTCACGCTGTTGCTGAGCCAAGCTGGTTGCTGACACGGCAGAAAGAAAAGTGTCGTCGTCTTCAAGGTCAGTGTTGGCATTTCCGACTGACGCACGTGAAAGACAGTCAGCGTCGGTGTGTTTCCGCCCAGACTTGTGTACGATGGTGACGTCGAATTCTTGTAGCCGATGCCTCCATCGTGCTAGACGACCTGAGAGATTCTTGAGATTCTCGAACCAACAAAGAGAATGGTGGTTGCTAACTACCCTGAATGGGCGGCCGTACAAGTATGGCCGAAACTTCGTTATGGCCCAGACAACAGCTAGGCAATATTTTTCTGTAGCAGAATAGTTTTTCTCAGCAGGTGATAAGGTTCTGCTCGAATAAGCAATCACGCGCTCTACGCCATTATGCCACTGAACTAATACGGCGCCTAGGCCGATGTTGCTGCCGTCTGTGTGTAACTCTGTGTCAGCATTTTCGTCAAAATGACCCAGTACAGGCGGAGCCTGGAGATGGTTTCGGAAAGTGTCGAAGGCATGGCGCTGATCCTGACCCCAAACAAATGGGACGCCGTCTTTTGTAAGTTGATTGAGGGGTTCAGCGATCTTCGAAAAATTTTTGACGAAGCGCCTGTAGTACGCACAGAGCCCCAGAAATCGGCGTAGGTCACGCTTATTTGTGGGCACGGAAAATGCGGCAACGGCGCTGGTTTTCTCGGGGTCGGGGCGGATGCTGGCATGGCTGACAACGTGGCCAAGGAATTTCAGTTCTTCGTATCCAAAATGGCACTTCTCAGCTTTGAGAGAAAGCCCAACTGTTCTAATTTCCTGAAGGATTGTCTGCAGGCGCTGGACGTGTTACTGAAACGTGTCTGCGAAGACCACCTCGTCGTCAAGGTAAACGAGACAGGATTTCCATTTGAGCCCTGTCAGAACCGAATCCATCAGCCTTTGAAAAGTAGCTGGCGTTGAGCATAGACCGAAAGGCAGGACCTTAGACTCGTAGAGGCGGTCAGAAGTAATAAAAGCAGTTTTTTCGCGGTCACGCTCGTGAATTGCGATTTGCCAGTAGCCACTACGTAAATCCATTGAGGAAAAATATTTGGCCTTGCGTATACGGTCCAAGGAGTCATCTATTCGGGGTAGGGGAAGACCTCTTTTTTGGTGACCTTGTTCAATTTCCGATGATCGACGCAAAAGCGCAACGTACCATCCTTCTCCTTGACTAACACAACTGGTGAAGCCCAGGAACTAGTCGATGGCTGGATGACTTCGTCTTTAAGCATCTGCTGAACTTGTTCACGTATAGCGTCTTGTTCCTTTTGCGACAATCTATGGGCATGTTGTCGAATGGGTCTTTCGGTGGGTTCGGTGATAATACGATGCTGAGCAAGCGGTGTCTGTTTAACCTTAGACGTTGTAGCGAAGCAGTCTTGAAATGAGCCGAGCATACGCAGAAGGCTCGCCTGACATGTTGTCGGAGTCATCTCTTCGAGTCTCGATGACAAGGGACCAAATTCGGTGGGTAATCCTCGTAGGCGGCGGCTGCTTCTTGCTCTGAGAGATGTAGCTGTCTCCAAGGTGCTAGGAGTGATGGCCGACACTTGGGAGCCAAGGTACATGTACCCAGCACCTCCACCAGTAATGTCTCGGGCGAAACAAGACAGACAACCAGGAGTCGACGTCTGCTCCGGAACCAGAACAGCAAAAACGTTCTCTTCTTCTTCACACCCAAACGTGTATGTGCCACAGCGGGATGGTATGTGTGAATATGATCGTAGAGGACTTGTACGGAAGATTCACGGTTTTCGCGATCATCTCCGAGCCAGCGACTCAATCATCATTCACTTCGTGGATATGGCGTGATTTTTTCTTTTAAACTGCGGTGCGTGGTGTGATCCCCTGCGTTTCTTGCCACACGGGGGCGTCTGATGCAAGGTGTGCCTAAAGTCCCTTGATATATAGAAAGTAGCGACACTCTCCTCCATATCCTCTCCCAAGTGTCCACCCCTCCTCTCCCAAGTGTCCAAACCGTATCTATCTCCTCTCCCAAACGACCACCGTGCGGGCGCCGGCCGTATAACCCGGCTCGCGCCACTTCCTATCAAGAATGCTATGTCACGCAGATAACGCGCGCGTTTCCCAGGCGACGGCCCGTGAAGCGTGGAGGTGGAAGGCGGCAGAGGAGGGTGCTCGGCGTGGCGGCTCGGTTAAAAGAAAGACGGTACATTCCCAAAAATATCCAGGGACTTTAGGTGTGCCCGGTGGGCTTTGTTTTTAAATGCGAAGCATTTCTTAGCGAACTTCTGCGACTTTGAGCGTATCTATCTATCTATCTATCTATCTATCTATCTATCTATCTATCTATCTATCTATCTATCTATCTATCTATCTATCTATTTATCTATCTATCTATCTGTCTATCTATCTAGCCACCTACGACTTTGTGCTCTCTTGGCCGTTTCGTTAACAGGATTTGCACCAAAATTGGTAAGGTGAAACATGACTTTATGACGAACATAAATGACAGGTCATAACAGGAAAATCATGACATCCATGTCATGAGCGACATGATTTACATGCACTGTTTTGGTGCTCTTGCGGCCGTTTTGTTAGTTTGCTATATACCAAATTTGGTATGGCGCGACAAGAATGTACGACGAACATAAGTGACAGGTCCTAACGTGCAAATCATGAAACGCATGTCATGCACAGCATGACTTACTTGCCACGCTCATGGTGCGCTGGCGGCCGTTTCGCTAGCCTGATATACACCAAAATATGCATCTCGCGACGTAACTGTGCGACGAACATAAATAACAGGAATTAGTATGAAAATCATGACACGCATGTCATGTACATCATGACTTACGTGCCACGCTCATGGTGCGTTGGCGGCAGTTTCGCTAGCTTGATATACACCAAAATTTGAATCGCGCGACGTGACTGTGTGACGAACACAAATAAGAGGTGGTGACATGAAAATCATGACACGCATGTCATGCACAGCATGACTTACGTGCCACGCTCATGGTGCGCCGGCGGCCGTTTCGCTAGCTTGATATAGACCAAAATTGGTATTACGCGACGTCTGTGTGGCGAACATAAATAGCAGGTGGTAACACGAAAATCATGACATGCATGTCATGTAGGTATGATTTAGACGCCACGCTCATGGTGCACTCGCGGCCATTTTGTTAACTGGATATATACCTAAATTGGTTTGGCATGACAGGAGTGCCGAACATAAATAGCAGGTCACGCATCCTATATATGTAGCAGAATATACGTTTCATTAGCATGGTATATACTAGATTGTACACGCATGCATGTTGACAATCTCGCGATATATGGCGAACTAGATGTCACGACATGAATGACTTCATTAGCCTCAATGACAAACAAGATCATGTATGCAGCCCTTTGCTGGCTGCTTCGCATTACATGGATTCCCACACTGCGCGGGATCTGCCGATTTTTTTCTTCTTCCACATCACGAGTGGGTACAGAAAAGGGCCACTTTTTGTGCGCGTCAGAAAGGCAGTTTTCAAATTGAAAGACAATTAGGATGGATAGAAGGACACAACTTTATTATAAATAATTACAGTGAGTGTGGTTCGACCCCTAGTGGTCCGGGAGCCCCCTGGCCGGCATCTCTAGGCAGGCCCGGTTCACCAGCCTCCGCTAATCGCCCGAGCCAGTGGCCCGAAAAGCGGCCTCCCACGAAGAAAGGGAAGGATTGGGAATAGGGTCTACCACCAGGGGCTTTGGGCAGCTCCACAAACAGTGGAAAAGCTCAGCCCGGGGAGCCCCACAGGTGGTGCAATGTGGGTCATGGAGAGCTGGGTAAAGTAAATGTGCCAGATAGGGGAAATGTTTTCGTCTGGAGCTGGCGCCAGACCGAGCTCTGATTAGGGGTAAGCGAGTAGTGAGGGGCAGGCAAATGCCGTCTGCCGTTCCGGTAGTAGGACAATTAGCAACGTTGCGCCTGCAAGTGTCGACAATGGAGAATCAGGTGCACATCGATATTTCTTTTTCTTTTAAAGTGTGACCCCCTGCGTTTCTTTGCACATGGGGGCGTCTGATGCAAGGTATACCCGGTGTTCTTTGTTTTTTTCTTCTTCCACATCATGAGTGGGTACAGAAAAGGGCCACTTTGTCATGCGCGTCTCAAGGGCAGTTTGCAAAGTGAAAGAAAATTAGGAGCGTTGCGTGATTGAAAACACGCTCAAACTCCTCCGAGATTTGCTTACCACCAGCGGAAAATGGTGTATGTAAATAGCTCGCCGTTATTTCGCCGGGGCATGCTTGTAGAGCCTGCCTTGAGTATTTTGTTCGCTATGCATGCTAATTATGCACATTTCTAATGAATACCATGAAAGAGATAAAAAAGCATGGGGCATGGTTGAGTTGTCTATTGCAGCGGGCTGGGGAGCAAGGGGTCGATGGTTCGAATCCCCGGTAGGGTCCTTCGGAAATTTTTTCTTCCGACTTATTTTTCTTTGTGCCTTTTATATACATACGTACATACATATACATATTCGGAGCATGCCGGCTACGGAGACGCCAAAAATCAGCCGAGAGTGTCCATATAATTGCTACGCAATAAAAGCATTTACTAATAAAAACAATCCTTCCAGTTCAAGAATGGCAATGCGGAACACACAATAAAGCGTCCACGAATTTAAGCACCTTGGTTTTGTATTTCTTTCGAACTTGAAGTGTCAGGAACATACTCAAGTTATTTGCGCAAAATTCATAAACAGCCCGTTAAGAAGAACTTTGTAGGGCGTGACTAAATATACGCCAGTTGTGTGGTCACCACAGCTTGAACATGATTTTAGTAGATCTAGCGCAAAGCTACGAGATTCGTTTTTTAGCGTTAGGATCGCAACTATTCACTTTCAGAGCATTATCATGCGTCTTCACTGAATTTCCTAGAACATGAATGAATGTCTCTGGAGCGTAGCCAGGAATTTTTTTCCGGGGGCATCAACCATACTTTATGTATGTTCGTGCGTGCATTTGTATGTGTGCGTGTATATATGCGCAAGTAAAATTGAAAAATTTCGGGAGGGGTTTGAACCCCCAACCCCCCCCCCCCTGGCTACGCCCCTGGAACGTCTGATCGGCTCAACATTCTACAGAGTATTCTACACAAAACTGTTTGTACAGCTGCGCCTAGTTCTATTACTGGTCCTTCAGCAAATATAACCCAGCTTTACGACCCTTTGAACATTGTGCCATTCTGTGCTTCTCTTGACTGTCATAAATATTGTTTGTTTATTTTGTCCTGAGTTTCGCTACAAAAAGCTTCATAGTTCTTTGTGTCGACTTCCTCATGCACAGTTTGTGAAGCCGTTCTCTCTTTCTGTGTTTGATGTTTGTTTTTCTCGTTTTGTCTAGCCACTCCTGCAATCTCTCATACATGAGAGATCAGTATCTGTAAATTAAATAAATCAATCAATAAATTTGCAATTCATATATTGTATACATAGCGTCATAATATTAAATTCTGATGCGGGCTTGTTTCTCGGTTTCATTTTTTTCAACTATTTTTCAAAACAGACCCTTGGACCCTGCAGCTTTACCTGCTATGTCAATCCATTGGGTTCTTTTGATTTAAATGACCAGGACGGCGCATACTGCGACCCATTTGATACCTCCAAGGTAATCATTTCGTTCTTTTGATATTGTACTTTTTTCGCGAAATGCCGAGTGCCAGTAAAATTCTTGTGAATCTCCCTTTATTACAATCTTGGCACAAACAACTTAACTTTGAACATGGTTACGCATGCTAGAAGTTCCAAGAGAGCTAAATCCTTGCTGTTGAGATCTCAACGTAGCCAAGACTGCTTCTCCGATCAAGAAGTGGGCTATGGAATTGTTCAGGCAACGATAATGCGTCTGAATGCGCATGAACAACATATGTAAAACTGATTTGTCTGGCATCTGTAAAATTGATGTATTAGCTAGCGCAGACAGCAAGAAAGATGTTCCATGTTACTGCGCAAATGTGTTTAGGCTTTCTTATAATAACTTAGGCCACTTTAGTGTAAGGGTAGGCGTTCTTGGGTACGCACGTTGTATTTAGAGATACCGTCAGTGTACCAAAGACTGCGAATCCTACGTGTGCAGATTTCAGAACTGCCTTTTTGTGGACACAAGGTCTAGAATAAGGTGGCAAGTTTGTTGTGCAATACCTTACATCCACATATGGAATTCTATTTATGCGAGCTGACAGAACAAAACTTCGGTCCCCTAAGCAAAATTGGTCTTTAGATTCAACACGAATTTTTTCAAAGAGTCTGCGCATTTTACACACGCGTCTTCTTTGTTCTTTGCAGCGAATGCACACGTGGAATAATGCAAGTAACATATTGAAGGATTACTGCAAATAAAGAAACGAATACGACCAATTTGCAGAGTGATTTCTTGCTCGGCGTTTCCTTTTAGATCTCTGCCATAATTTTATAGCTTCGTGTTGCCATTATGTGATGTCGTTCAACGCAGGAAAATTCTATAAGTCGTTACACTCTTTTAGTTCCGAAAGCTGTCGAAGTGATTTTACTTTTATTCACACGGAGCCAAGAAATCCATGGCACATTCTCCCTTGCAACTGTTACTGTACTTACTGATTTAGCTTTGATTTACCCGCGACAAGTAATATCTGTTCTGTCCAGGAAGTTCATTACGATGTCGGACAGCGATATATTGCGGCATTAACAGTAAGCCAATGATTGTGTCATCGCAAAATTTCAAATAGTATATCTTCTCCGCCATATGTCACTCAGGCATGCAATACATGTTTGTCCATCCCCCCCCCCCCCCCCCCGCCCATGAATGGAGTTGAGCCAAGTGGCTGAGCCCTGTCCCGGGAAACGGAATCCTTAGGGTTAAGCTGCTGCCTGGTGGGTTAGTGTTACTGAGTTGCGCATCTGCCTTCTAAACGCCGCTAGCAACCGTGCGTTGCAGAAAAGCTGACGCTAGGGCACCAATTGGTACATTTGGATACTTCCACGCACAGAACTTCACTTGTCCAGATTTACCTCTCCCAAACTCATGAGTCTTGCCTGGAACATTAAAGCGCCCCGCTCACAATGTCTTAGGAGCTACAGCTATACAAGTCGACTATAGGGCGCCAGTATTTCTTGGCCCACTCTGGTATCTTGTCCAAAAAACGACAGGAAGTGGAAACTGGAAGCTTGGGAAGAAAAAATCCCCATGCAGTGGGTGGGTGCTCGAGCAGTCGTTTCGACAAGTGGACTTGCCTTCTTCAAAACTGGAACTCGTTTTAAATTAGTTCCAGCCTTGAAGATGACAAGTTCACTTGTCGAAACGTCGGCTCGCAGCGCCCCCCACCCCCTAGATACGGATTTTTTCATCTGGTCTCTTGTGTAACTTTAAGCGACCTAGAAAGCAGAGTGGGTCAGAGAACAAACGTGTGTTAAGAACATCTTAGTTGAAATCAAAAAGTAGAAATGGGCATGGGCAGCGCATGTACCACTACAGGCAAGATAACCACCAAGTTGAATTCCGAAGCGTAGATAACAGTGCGAGGGTAAGGCAGAAAGTTAGGTGGGCAGTTTAGACTAAGAAATGCGCGGGGAAAATGTGGCCGCACCAGAACTCAATGACCTAGGTGATTGGCGAAACATTGCAGAGGCTCTTGCCCTTTATTGGGAGTAGTCAGGCTGATGTTAATGATTTTTTCTTGCATCACTAACCGAACACAATATGCCTACAGACCACACACTATCAGACCATTTCTGCGGTTTGAAGAAATATGCCAATAATCAAACGTAGAAGACTAGGTGCTTAACGTTGCCGGATAACCGCAAAACTGGATTCATGATGTTATTTCTCATCCTTCATGGACTTTGCCTAGACTTATTACAAAAGGAAAAAACCAGCACTCGAGCATGTTATGCAACAGTTGTTAGCACTATAAGAAAAATATGAGTATTACACGGATGCTTCAAAATACAAGAACATACTGAAAATGCGGTTGAGACAAATCACTCAGAATATTTCATTACAACGCCAGAATTCCTTTTCGCTTTTACAGCTGAAATACATGCCTTAATTATAGCTGAAAAGGAACATTATCAGCAGAACACAAAAAACGCTAGGCCTTCGCGAACATGCAGCGCAGTCACAGCCTAACCTGAAGGAGCGGCTTTCATAAAGCAAATTGTAAACTCTCATAGGGCTACTACTGCGAGTTCAGTTGCGAAGTACTCACCACGCCATAGATCATACTCATTTTGCGAATCAACGAAATACTCATTGCGAATCTGTAAGCAGATATGTGCACCTACGCAGCTGTACACTTTGTAGATTCTGCAACTGATGATGATGGTGTAGAATTAGGGCTGAACTCTTTGTAATACGTGTGCAGCTCTAAGCCACCCACTCGTCGTTACGCAGTTCTCGTAGTGGACGCCTTGCTCGATTTTATGCTTCTACCGCGCAATATTACATCTGTCCACGCGACTCCTCACCACATATGACACCTTCATAGCGTACTTTCACGAATATGCAAGCACTGACGTGGCTCTGTGGCAGGATATTTGAATGCTACCGAAAATGCTTGGGTTTGATTCGGACTCGAACCCTGATTGTTTTCTCATTGTGCGCGATAGCTCGACAAACACCGACATCGACACTAAACTCGACGGTTCTTGCGTGTTCCTTTAAGGTTACGTTATAAGAGACAGTCACATGCACAGACTAATTAAATTCACCACAAAGCCTACACACAAAGTCTGAATGTGAACTTTTTCTGGTCGACATCTTGCAGATGCTGCTAACAGCTGATGCACGCTGTAAGGTAATCCAACTGTCCTTAGTTCCGTGAAATACTGGTGTCTTAGGAAATGATATAACAGATGAACTATCCCTAAAGATGGTTATAAAATATTAGTAAATATAAATGCAATCTTCAGAGATTATACCCACTGGACCCGAACAGCGTTCCAGTCAAGGTGGTAAGAAAAAGGGACTCCAGGTTGCAATATGAGCACCAAATGTTTAAGCCTTGTCTACAGTAATAAAACGTCGTCCTGAAACCAGGGACAATCTGTTGATTGGCCCCATGTTGCCTTTGCATAAGGACAAACAAACACACTTTAATTGCATTTTTTTTACTGAGATAACTATCAAAAGCAGAGTTTGAACAAGACAGATAATCAGTTTCAGTGAATGTTGTTCTATTAAATTATCTCGAATTCAAGAAATACAGAATTGTTTTCGTGAACTGTGGTAACACTGACACCTCTCCACCTATCTTTATCGTCATCACAACTTGTACTAGTCTCCTGGAAGACTTTTGGGATATTTAGGGAAAACTGGTACTTTAAATAAAGCGCCATCGAAGGTTTGCTTATTATAATTTCTGTCATTTCTCCCTTTTACTGAACGTTACCTTGTGTCTGGCGCATCACACCCACTTTTGCTTTTACGTCGTCAAATTTATGATAACTCAATAATTTGTTATTCACAGTGCCTTGACGTAGATTGCAATCGTAATTTGATTGTATGGAATCCTGCCCACTTATCTGGCTTAACTAAAGAAATTTGGTTATGACTGCAATGAAACTTTAGGTAAAAACTTGATGTAGGAAGACAGCTATGTAAAAATAAGACTAAATGCAGGACTTGTATTAGCTATCCTAGGCTATGAATGAACAAAATTTAAAACCGTATAACAACTAGCATAGTCTCGTACTCGCAATTGTCACCGCTCAAATGATGAGGTCACAGCACTAGCTCTAATAACAAAGTTTACCAAGATTTGTCACCGAAAAAAAAGGCAAAAACGTTCTCATCTCAAAACAACTGAAAAGGCTGCTTCTCGTTAATTACACTAATCTAGTTGTAGTTACGGCTGCTGCTTATAGGCTGCGCTGTATCTCAATTCAGGGTAGGAGAATGTCAAATTCAAAACCGAGACATAGTCGCCACAAATATAGCTAGAATATTATTTTTCAGTTTAACATGCCGAATTATGCAAATCCCACGTGAATCACTAAAGATGCATCGTTAGAGAAAATATGAGTAATTGCTATGTCTTAGTAAAAAAGCACTACGTCACTGCAACGGGTTACTGCACCTAATAGGGCATGCAAGCATTTAGACATTTAAAGAGCTAAACACTGAGGCTATAACACTAGCCTAATATATCATGCGTGAAACATACACCATCCGTGGATTTTCTTGACCCCTCATGTAGAAAGTAAAAAAATAATGAGCGCATTCGACAATCAGCGTACATTTATTTTTATGTGTGTACAGGATACATACAAGCATTAGAATAAGACGGATAGATAGCTGAAAAAGAAGGTAACTGAAATCGGTCCTTGCATACCTACGGACAAGGAATTGCCTCCAGTATAAATCGTAATAATTAATGATGACGATATATACAATGACGAATAACTTTGCTGCGTCACTTGCCGCCCCCGCTATCTCTTCAACGGAGTTAAGTAGCACTGGCCGTTGTGATAAGATGGGACACTTCCGGCCCTACAGCTACTCATGCATCTGAAGCATGGACGTCGCTTCCACAGACCGACAATCATCGATCACGAATACCAATTTGCTGATAAAAATAGACATTTTTTGCCTTTAAATTTTAAAAATCGAAGGATGTCCAGCGCTTGCAAGTCTAACTTTTGCTGTACTTCCTCTAGTAATCAGGTTAATACAGCGGATAATTATAGAGAAAAATATTGACTTTCACAAGTTCCGCGCCAATCGACCAAATTATCTTCCCATTAAAAACACAAAGTACGAAGTTTGTAGCGCCCCTGAGAAAACACCCCAAGTTCACGCTCCGACAGCATTTCTCCGCGTACTCGAAGAATATTGTTATTCATGAAGGCGAAAACATTACATGCCTCATAAAACGCGAAAGCTCACCGTTGCCGTCGGCGGCGTCGGTCATCGTCCCGTGATTGTCGCCATTTTACGTCATCATGACGTTACAGGTAACCAAAATTTGACGTGGCATGACGTTGAATAACGTGACAGCACATGATGACGTCATTACATGACATCGTCGTTTGGTCAACGGTGGGCCAATCACAGAGGCCGTGCAAAACTAAGTCAGGCTGCAGAAAGCTTCCGATGCATATGATCGGGGAGGCCTTCCGCGTTAGTTGCACAAAGGTATCGGAGTTAGGGAGGGTAAATACATCGACTGGGAAGAAGAAAAATTATATGGCTGAACCTGTTAGCCAGTGGCAGTTGATGATACATTTCACTACAAAAACTCACACGTCCCCTTACGCATTCGCCTAAGACGACTTGAAGGCGAAAGCGATCTTTTTTTCTTCTTACTCGATCTTAGTTTTTCTTCTAAGTGATCCTCCCCCGCCCCGTCCGAAAGCTTTCTACACTTGACGTGGTTTTTCACTGCCTCCAGGATCGGAGGCATTGCAAGCTTTCTGCATCTCACCTACCTTTGCGTTGCCTCCGTGATCGGCCCACTGTTTCATCCAAGCGACGTCATGTGATAACGCCAACATATGACGTCAGCGCTATGTGACACATGGGGACGTCCCCACGTACCTATTTTGTATCACTCGTGTTCACGCTGACGGTCAATTTCCGCGTTTGATAAAGCATCTAAGGCTTTCACCTTAACATGGTGAAGCGCAAGGCAACGGGAAAAGAGCACATAAACGTAGGCGCCTACGTTTGTGTGTTCTTGTCCTGTGGCCTAGCACTTCACCGTCTTTACTAGAACATAGCTTTCGCCTTTCCAGTCATCTTGCATGAGGGACCTTTTCCGTTTTAAAGGCGACAGCAGGGGGGTGTTACTCCGTATACCTCCCATAGGATGCCGTTAATTCATGACGTCAGCGCTGGCAGCGCCAAATGTCCCTTCACTTACTACCCTTGCGGCTGGGGTTCAGGGACTCGAACTTTAAAAATGGCGCCGCACACGGTATGCATAGTCATGGTAACACTAACACCACCAGTGCCTCGCACCTCCTCTCCTACCTCTCTCGCGCGCACCCTTTTTTAACACAACAGTACTTTATGCCGGGGTCCACCAAGTACAGCCATTACGGATATGACGTTCATAAAATGGACGCCAACGGGTGAGAAAGAAAGAAACTCGCTGCTGGGAATCCAACCCACGACCTTGCGGCCGCAACGGTAAGCGACCGACGCTAAACCGTCTAAGCTACCTTGGCAGAGGCTGGACACTTCACGAACGCGCCTTATATCTTTCAAACATTCTCTATCGCACGGCGCTCTCTGTTGGCAGGTGTAGGAAGGCAGGAGCGGGGCGGCGTCGCCATCTGTGAGAGGTGAAAAGAAGTAATGCGTCACGATCGACACCTACTAGCGCTTACTCCGAGATTGCGCGCGATATTGGAGGGCATGGTTAAAGCGTCTGGATACCATTGGGGGAGACTGGCCGCGCTGCCGTCGCCGTGGCACCCTAGACGCAGTTACGTTCTTTGCCTTTCGGTTCGTGTTAGCGTGCGCTGGCTCATAGGAGTAGTGGAGCTTCCACATGCACCAGCCGGATTTCTCCACCGCCGACTATTTCGATTGCGAGAGCACCGACTAACAAAACTGCTGCATGACGCGTTGCTGAAAGGACACAATTTCTACGGGCGAATGTCGTGCCTTGGTGGATCGAGACAGAGGCCAGCGGGAGGCATGCGTTTGCGGCTCAATGTACGAACCCCTGCCTCCCGAGTTGCTGACGGGAACTGTGGTAGTTTATGCATGAGCACAGGCGTCGGTTACCCATTAGTAGAAAGCGCACACCGTGCTGTTTCTCTCCTTAATTGACGACGTTTTGAAGGAATACATACCGGGTACCGGTGTTGATTATGAGCTTGTTGATGTCATCTCTACACGGGATTCACGATTCCCTGTGTCCAAATATATGTTCACAACTTCAGCTACCACAACGGTTTAATCACGATCATGGCCGTTAGTCGACGCGATGGAGACATGCCACGAGGCGTCAACACGGGTGCATCCACGTCAAACGGTGCTATAGCTGCCAAACACGAATAGACATTGTATAAGCTCTCATATATGACTACACAATAAGCACTACTTCTGTGAAAACACGTTTCACTTTCGTGTTATATCGATTCCTATGACGGAGGGACCAGCCATGTTTTTTATTCTTTTTGTTTTGTGTGCGTGCGTGGGCTGCGCCATAGGCTGCGCGGCCTCTTCCCCAAATCTTTTTTTTGTTTTTGTTTTTTTGTATATGAACCCGCTCGCCCGTGCTGCGCCGGGTACTTTATTTATTATTTTTTCAAGCGCTTGCGCGTGCTGCGCGGCGCGTTCGTTGCGCGTTTGAATGTACGCAATTTGAAATTATGCATTCTGCAAACAATGCAGTCGTGCAGCATTTGCCAGAAAGAAAAAGAATGAATTGCACTCACAACGCAGAATATCTTTGGCCTCGTTTTATTGTCCTCGTTTCGGAAAATCTACATTTTTATCAAATGTGGTGCGATACAGGCGTAGGAGATTAACAGAAGTGATTAACAGACTAACAGGAGATTAACATACACGTGTTCATGATCACTAAACAACAAGAAAGTTCTCGGCAAAGTTAATAACTTAAAGAACAGTGCAATAAAGAACAGAACATAACACTAGGGCACATGCACGTATTAAAATCACAATTTTTATACTGAAAAAAGCGCAGAAGAACTTCTGATATATACGCACGATATTGCACAAAATTATCATAACTCACGATGTGAACATTCACTGCGACGAAAAAACAATGAAAGGAGTTGAAACACCTAAAAATGAATAATAATAATATAAAGATCAATTTAAAAATGTGAAAATGAACTTCACATATAACACTGGAAGAACACACATCCAACACTTGCCACGCGACGACATAAGCGCTTTAGTAAACGTACTACAGTCGAATGATGAAGCACAAAAAGCACTTGCGAACTATGCTAGTATAAGTGGCCTGTTTCGAGTGGTGTAGAAGAGGTCGACCATCTCGCGCGAGAGTGACTCCATTGAACCTCTACCGAAAACGGATTCACACCAAGTGATGTTAATTTATTGTGTTTATGCCTGTTCACCCAACAGTCCCTTCCCCACCTATTCCCAAACTGCGGCCGAGCGCCTCCTCTCCTGCGAAATAAAGGTTCAATTCAATTCAATTGACTACATTGCCAAAAACTTTGATTTTCGTATAACTAGTGATGATAACCACGGAGAAAATGAACAGATGATCAGATGATATCGATGAATTCATAGCATCTCTTCTGGAAATGCGCCAATTCTGCAATTCTTCAGCTTTTCTCTGGGCGCACCGATCAGCTGTGTGGCCTTCCGCAATACTTTAAAAACGTTTCCGTCCTGAAGAAAAGTGATAAGTTCCAATGAGATAAAGAGCGCCGTCGACTCGTGCAAAAGTGAACTCGTTTGTACGGCTCAGAGCAGTACCAGTTTTCATACACCTACCTAGAGCCTCAGACACGCGGTTATATGCGATGGCGAGTAATCAACCGGCAACAAATGCAAAGCACACACTCAAGCACGCGGTTCTGTGAGAGTTGTAAACCTGTAACTATAGTTACGTCGCATGTGCTTCATATCCGCTGCTTGTTCATATAACGATGTAAACGCAGCATCCTGCCCTTTCCAAACAGTCATTTTTGAAAACATTACCTGTAGCCCCACTGCAGAGAACAGCTACACGGTACGGGCGTGAATTCAAACTGACACAATGAAAACCGCGACTCAAAGGGCACGCTCACCTGTTGCTCTTTTGGGGGTGGGCACCATTTTCCGGGACTTGTTCTGCAAGTATTCGAGCAACAAAGCACGATGCACCAACAGCGAGAGTAGTAAAAACATCGCGGCGCACAAGCACACAGCGAGCGAGCACCATGAAACGCACGAACGACGACGGTTAACGCACGCCTTACCAACGCCAGACACGAAACTTTCTAACGGATTTCAAAGTCGGCGGCGCCAGCTAGGCGGCAGCAAGCGGGCCTGCCGGATGAGAGGGAATTGATCCCGCCAGAGAGGGGGTTGGAGGGAGTTGGGAGGAAAGAGAGGAAAAGCGGATTTTAACTCTGATCCCAGTTCATAGATGGCGCCTCCATTTCCCCTACCAGTCACGTGGGTTTCTTTCACTAACCTGAGGATAGTCTTTCTTGGGATACTTGAACGCAGAAATGTTGGTCTGTCTGTCTTTCTGTCAATGTCTGTCACACGATGCGGCCACCCGGCCAAAGTTTAAGCACTTGCTGAGCACCCAGCCATCCTTAACTGGTAGCTGCGTCCATACCTGTGAACAATTTCGATCAAAAAGCAGATGTTACGCATATCTGAGGCGCAACACAAATGCGTAAATATTAGGTGGTGCGTTCCTTTACTAGAAAATACATAGATACGTAAATCTAAATACCCTAGTGTTTCTGCTGCGCTGAAAAGGCGACGCTATGCCTAGGTTCTGCACAAGCTCATGTTTCCCGACGCCAGTGCCAGATGGCGTCCATATCTCACGGAGCGCCTCCTCTATTTTATCAATGCCAGCCAGATGCGGCTGATTAAACATAGAGGAGGCGCTGTCTGAGGTAAGGCTAAACATAAATGGCCGCTTGATGAAAAAATTGGTACGAGAACAAACGTCACGGGTGGCCGCGGATGAGACCAGGACTCATGTATACGGCCGGCAGAAGACTATCGTCTTTCGACGACATTTGCAGCGAAGCACGCAGACACTCGGCAATTTTTTTTATTGAGTTCTCTAGTCATCATTTTCGCTCTACGGCCAGAAATGTTGGAGATCGTCAAGCGAGTGCCGATGCGATGACTGCGTAGTCTAATGGGAATAGCAAATGCCAACACTTGCTCGAATGTTCGGTCTACTGCAGCAGATGTTCGCATGAACGCGCGAGGACTTTACGGAGTTGTGATGCACACTTGCCCTTAAAAGGCCCCAATCCAAAGTCTGAAAATACAAAGAACGAGCCTGATATTTTCCTCCGGCATTTCTCTTGTTGTTGCTTTTTTTTTTTTTTGCTCTGTGCACTTTTGACGCAAGCGGGATGATTCAGGTCAGGTCACTCTGGTACAAGCTCTAGATTGGTCCGTACGTGAGGGATATTAGTTGTGTCTCCTAGCACGCTTTCACATGCATTTGCAGGACCGTTCTGCCTTGTGTCGCTTCGCTATCGTGCGGGATAAAAGGATTTCACCTCGTTTAGTGCGTTCTCGACTGTGCAAGCGCAGATAACAGCCTGCAGCTGAAAATCCCGAAGTCCTGATATTCTCAACGCTTAGTGCTCAGAGCACTTGATTACTTGGTCTCGGCAGCTGCCATATTGAATACTTTCCAGTGGTATTATAGATGCCATTTATAAGCGACATAAGGTCGATTGGTGTGCTTTCTTTCTGTACACACAGTTCGTATTGCTTCAATCTGTCTACTGACGCAATAGGTTTTGCTTCTTTGATGTATAGTATTCCTCACAGCCTTCGAAAGAAACGTATTTGCCAAGGCACGGAAACAGTGCGACAAATGTACATAAAGATTCAAGTAACATGGTGAAGGCTTTTCTTGGACTGCTTCGTTGGAGCGCCATTTCGGGTAACGTCTTCTTGCCCTTGGATTTGATAATTTCTGATTTGCCTTCATTTTTGTTCCGAATACCACTTTTTTAACTTAATTTGGCTGTCTTTATACCACTGCGTTTCAGTAAAGGAAGCATTCTTGCCTTCAAATGTAAATGATTATTGCGCACTGCACGAACATTATAGTTATTCTTTCATGGCCACGTGTTCACAATGACAGTGCAAAAAGGGATTGAGATTAGCATACATTCAAATGTCTGGCAGGGGTGGTACACATATGAGAAATTACCCGTTGGAAAAACTCAGCACTAGACGACGACAGATAGGTGTAATACCTTATCGTATTTTGAGACATATCCTGCTATAGTTACACTGTCGTGTGTCGCAAGGCTCTGTTGCGAGTCTCTTTTGCGCACACGCTCACTGTAGTGCTGCAGCAAATTTTTCGCGTTTTTACAGGAAGATTTCTACCGTGACAATTCGGTGCCTGTTAGTGACAACACATTTTTATGTGGAACTACAAACATTTCTTGTAGTAGTTGAACTCTCTCTTGTCACAACACAGACGTGACAGGATTCCGTTGTTATGCGAGAGAAAATTAGCTGAGTAGCAACATCATTTCAATGGTAGACCGAAAGGAATAGAGGGGTGGATAATAAAGGCTGTCTCGTACATAAATAGTAAGTATATGCAAGAAAATATGACGCATATGTAAATACACTTGAAGGTCTAAATGGAGCAGACAAAACGGGTAATTCAGGCTCACGCACATTCATGCTTCAACCTACAAATTACAATGCAGTAACTAACTACATGTGTGAGGTCCGTAAAGACATTGTTTGTCCCGCGCAGCCAAGGTACGACAATGTTCAGTTCAGTAAATGGATTATTTGCTACTTGAAAAAAAAAACGTGATTACGCTCAAACGCGTAGCCAATATGGCAATTTGACAGGCGGTATTTCATTATGCCTGTTGTGGAAGTGTTGGCCAGAGGATTGTTTTTTTACACAAAACATCCTTTCTTGGTGTTTAAGTGTCGTCACCACTTCGATAAGCAGATGTAGGCAGTATTCGTGTGGTTTTGCAGCCATTATCACGCTAAGAAATCATATATTGGCGCCTTAAACGCGGAACATGACGATCTGTTATTAAAGTAGTGCTCTTGTACTGCGCTGAAATGCAGCAGATAAAGAATTTTTTGCAGCGGCATCATTTCTCAGTTATTTAGAGATAATATTTTATGCCACTAGACCAAATGCGTTTTCCAAGGAGCATTAGTGTAGTATGCAGAAAGGCAAGCAATAATATAAATGAGGAAGCCACTGTACTGTTCATTGCCTTTTTTTGTACCAGTTCAGTGCAGTTCATTCAGAAAAAGTATCCACCACTTTACCCAATGTTTCACGATTCTGACGTGAGTCGATTGCAGTATGCCATCGTAACGAGGAATAACGCCACTGTATACAAACACTTTCTTCCTTTAAAGCCATTACAGCGTTAATGCATAGCGAACGGAATTTTTTACATGAAAGTATGTTGTTAGTTATTGATCATTTTTATCGTTCCTCTGCTCCTGAACTACTATTTTCTATGCATTAGGTATGGACGTGATTGTTACTTCAAATACTTTGATACAAACTTAATGAAAGACAACAGATAATCAATCCTGGAAGGTATAGAGGACCTTAATTCTACTGTTTTAAGCGTATTGTAGTAATTATGGTATTGATGTGAAGAAAGTACAGTGGACGAAAAGACAACTTGCCGCCAGCAGGAACCGAACCTGCAACCTTCGGATAACGCGCCCGGTGATCTACCAATTGAGCTACGGCGGCGGTCTTCCTCTCAGTTCACTTTATCGGGTATTTATGGGCATGCAAACCTGTGTGTGTGAATAATAAACATTCATCAATTAGAATCTTTCTCCGCTGCATTACTGTACGAGAATGGTTTCTTTTACTTATAAGCACACCGATATTAAGCGCATTTTCATTTAAATCTATTAATTTTTCAGCATTTTGTTCAGCGAGTCCAAAATCAAGTACCGGTAGGTATTGTGCTCAGCTTGTCAAACTTTGGGTATATTGCTGTTACGCCTCAGCAGAGTGAGCTTAGCGAGCGAACTTACGTTCTTTCGAACGCGGCCCTTTAATAGCGTTTAAGCTAAGTTCTGATCAAGTGCGCGAGAATCATCGGGATAAAAATGGCTGACTGGGAGCCGGGGTGGCTTTCGGGCCAACTATGACGCGTGGGGGCCCTATTAGACGAGAAGACGACTGAGCAGATGTTGTAGAACACCATTGCTTATTTTAGGTTCTACTGGTTTCATATATTATGCTCATATTTCCTACACTAAAACTGTCATTTATTTTGATGACACTACCATTTCTGACATATTGGGCTGACACTTTCGAGGATACAGAAGAAATTCGAGATACGATAACGGCTACGCAGCACGCAATGCAACGAAAAGCGATAGGCTACGAGATTGAAAGTGAGAAAACATGTCACGGTTAATAAACAAACATGTGGAGCCGATATTCCACATGACATTAAGAGAAATAAATGGACCTGGGCCAGCCATGTAATGTATATGACAGACCAACGCCTTCTCTAGAAAGATGCATGTGACGTCATTCGCTTTCTCATTGGGGCAGGAGGTTCCTCGTAGTTCAGTGCAGTCTCCGCAAGGAGTACTCGCAGCCGACACTACTTCCGGTAGCGTCGGAAGTGACGCGATCACAACCATTGGCGCAGCGTCTACGGCAGACGCTGCCTCCGGGACTCCAACAGACATTACTTTGATTTTGGAGGCATAAAGGTTTGGAGTGGCCACCGCAATGAGTGCTCGCAGCTGACGCTTGTTTGGCGGAGTGGAGGAGAACGGAGCCGGAGAGGGCTGGGAACAAAGTTTTCAGCTCACGTCGCAGGCATCTTTAAACAGGATGCACTGGACAGACCGGTGGTGGTCACTTAGAGCAACTGAATTGCTACAAAAGGATGGGAAACGCAACCGAGTATGGCAGCGAGTAAGATCTAGTGACGAAATTTAAATGTTCAGGGAGATAAAATCAAATCAGCTCGCAAAATATCGGGAAATGGAAGATCGTTGAAAGAGGACTTCTTGCAGTGGGCATGAAATAGGCTGATGTTCATGATGAGGAGGACGAACGACTCGATATATGCAGAAAGGCAATAGGGTTTATATCGCAGCGGGTTTATAGCGCGATCGGTGCTGTGCTGAAAGAAAAATACGACTCGTAGTTCCGCACTAATCACTATTGTTACTATCCACAAACATTATAGGCTAAAACGCTGGGGTATACTATCTATACCTTATATAAAATATCTATACTTGCAATGTTAGCACAGAAGCACACGTCGGCGAGGAGGTTTCATAATGATGCTTGCTTCACGTACATAAGCGCCTGATGTCCGTACATTCGGGGTCATAGTGAAGAAAGCAATTTCACTACGGAAGAAACCACTTTTTGTCCACAGACCAAGCAAAGATACGCTGTTTCACCACATCACGGGGGCGATGTTGTCTTTTCTAACAAATGGATGTGACACCTCCAACGAACTGTTTCCCCGCTCGAATAACAGGCCTGGTTCAATAAAGAGAAAATTGCCATCAACCTTTTGTAGCAGAAACCTGATAGAAATAAATGCAGATGTGTCAGAAGGCAAAGCTTCCTCGTTGACGAAACATTTCTCCTGGCCTACGGTTTGACGCCTTTCCGGAGCGGTTGCTCACTCGAGGATATCAGTTTAGATAAATTAATATCAGTGACAATCAAAATCACTAAAAAAATTCAATATATTCCCCTTACGCAGCATGTGTAGCTATCTAATGAAGTAAATGTTATTTCATTTTGACTAATTACCTTCTTCTTAAATCCTATCTGCAGGTGACTCATTACCCGATTTTAAAATAAGCTTTTACGTAATCGCTGACAAGGCACTCACCGAGCGCTTTCACAGTGACCACGTCAAGGTCGAGAATCATGTTGAACACATTGTATCCAAGGCAAGTGCAAGTCACGCTTTTATCACATTCTCCTGAAATATATTTTTTGTACTCAAGCGGTCCTATTGTGCATTTACCAGTTCGTGATTTCGCTTTTATGAACTCTTTCTTTAGTTGTTGCAAGCAGACGTTCAGAAAATTGAGGCAACGCTAATCCTTGGCTAGGGTGCCTGGTATTGGCTACTCGCACCTCGGCGTTCATGTGCCCTGGTCTATTAGTTTGTGTTTTGTCCGCACTGCCGAAGCGGATCTCAGAAGTCACGTAGAAAGAGCGCGTAATTGAGATCAGCCTCACCAGGTGCCGCAATGATTCCAGCTGCTCACAAGAAAACAGTCTGCTTCTTTCAGTGAACTCATTCAATTAACTTTGGCGACATATGACATCCTCTTATATGTGGCGCCATGATTACGTAATATTACGTCAAGACGTCACGTCATCGTCCAAGACAAGGGTCAGGTGGGTTTTTGGGGAGACTTTGAGACGTCTGCGAGGCTTTGCAAGCCCTCACGTTCTGGCCATATCTCACACAGATCTCCCAAACGAGACCGCCAGCATAGCCACTTAGGCTTTCGCCTTAAGAACGCCGCCCCACCGCCCGGATCGGGTTGGCGAATACCCGCATACCGCAGCCAGTTATATCCCTAGTACGCGCCAAAGGTGACGCAACGTTAATCTTTGCCGTCTATATCAACCCATTAACAGCCGAAATAGGGATTGAAAATCACGTGAGAACCTATTTTGCTTGGGTTAAGCTGGAAAAAGGTGGATCGGTTGGCGAACTTAATGTGCACATCACACAAGCAGAGAAGCGGAAGGGCTTTACTTTTAGTGCTTTCGCTTGTTTCCTTATTCCGGAGGCGCACCTCCCGGCAATAGATAAAGAGGAAGAAGCGGCCGCTAGGAATCGTTTAACGGACACACTAACTCCATAAAAAATTAAGCCTTAAGATTCTTGTCATTGACTTTGCGTAAATATATTTAAATATGTTTCTAACTTACTCTCATTGAAATTTTATATCTGTATAAAAACTTTCTGCAGACTTACCTGTCAGAGTTCTAGAGCCATTTAGGCTATCGGTTCAAGTAATTATTTCTAATGAATTTTATCAAGTAGTGAAGTTTAATTTCATTGACTATGGTTGAACATTTATTTAGAGCCCTAAAGATGTACTTGCGTGTATCGTGATCATCAAAGCACCATCTAACATGTTTCCCCAATTCCTGACGCACCTTGCCTATCCTTGGCTCCTCCAACGTGACACTTCTGTATCAATCATCGGAGCTGACATAAGATATTGTTTTCCCAAGGTCACTTTGCGAAACGCGATTACCGCTCTCGGGCTTTGATATATATTTTCAATTGCTTCACGAAACTTTAGAAGTTAGGAACTCTTCCACGAACAAATACCACAATTTGACGTCATCGGTCTTCGTAGGTAAACGAAGTTCTGAAGACCCTTCGACCTCCAGGCAGTAGTAGTTCTATCAGGAATCAAGACTTACCGAGGGGTGAGTGGGAGGAATGTTCCCGTTGCTTTCTGGTAACATAGCCAATCTTCCAGGGCCCTGAACAGTATTTGAAACTGACAGACGATGGCGAAGTTCTAATTAAGGAAACTCTGAATCTACTAGTCAAGTTTGCTAGGCCACGTACGAAAATCTGGACTTCGGATTTAATAATGCTGCTGACAGGGTGAGTAAAGAAAACACCAGGACTGTGCAGAACACGCAGCACAGTCACAAGGAAAGCTCGTAGAGCGGCCCTTTCTAGAACCTTTTGTAAACTCTCCTTGGGGAAATTTCTACAATACACTTGCATAGCACCCACTGCGCCATAAATCATCATATTTTTTGCGAAATAGAGAAGCACCGGGATATGCCATTGTTCTTCATTCTGCGGAGAACCGAGGTACCTGCTGCAAATCTTTAAAGCATTATGTGCACTTGGGTGATGCTTTGGATGATGAAGATGAAGAAATGTGGCTGAGCCCTTTCGAATATTGGGATTAAGTTTATCCATTCCGGTGGTTCTTTCCTTTGGTGCAACTGAAATGAGCTTTAGCCACAGGAACGTTTGCGAAGCCGTGTGTGATTTTTTACGGGAATCAAAAGAATAGAATGTTAAGTTGATGTACAATTTCACTGTTTCAACCTATTGGTTTCTTAATTTTTTTTTTGAAAATCTGGATTGTACCAGTGAATTTATTTTTAAACCATCCATTCCTAAACATATTCGGATTGTAAAACAATTTTACTTCTAAAATGAGGTACCACCCGTTTCGTGGCCGATCCCCCACAGTGGGTTGCGCCAAGTAGCTGAGAATCAACCAACCAGCCTACCCTTTGTAATGAGTGGGAAGCTTTAAATGGCCCACTCGTTAACCTCATTGGATTCTGTGCCGTCTGATTGATTATTGTGCGGTTCTGCCACGCTGTATTACTTCTGTTAACGTCACTCCTTGCCCAGCAAGGAGTGACTTTAAGCAATATTAATGCCATCAGATGGCCGAGAAAAAAAACTATAAGAAAAAGTTCCGGAGACAGGGGTCGAACGCATGACCTATCGGTCCGTGACGATGGCTGCCGGGCGTTTAGCCCACTAAGCTACCGCCAAACACATAACGGAGGCTACATGAATGCGCCTTTTGTCTTTCACACTTTCCTCTCAATGTGCTCTTGGATGGATGGATGGATGGATGGATGGATGGATGGATGGATGGATGGATGGATGGATGGATGGATGGATGGACGGATGGATGGATGGATGGATGGATGGATGGATGGATGGATGGATGGATGGATGGATGGACGGATGGATGGACGGACTGACGGACGGACGGACGGACGGACGGACGGACGGACGGACGGATGGATGGACGGACGGATGGATGGATGGACGGATGGACGGATGGATGGATGGATGGATGGATGGATGGATGGATGGATGGATGGACGGATGGATGGATGGATGGATGGATGGATGGATGGATGGATGGATGGATGGATGGACGGACGGACGGACGGATGGATGGATGGATGGATGGATGGATGGATGGATGGATGGATGGATGGATGGATGGATGGATGGATGGATGGATGGATGGACGGACTGACGGACGGACGGACGGATGGACGGATGGATGGATGGATGGATGGATGGATGGATGGATGGATGGATGGATGCTATGAGCGTCCCCTTCATAGCGGGGTGGTGACAGGTGTGCCACCAGGCTCGAAAAAAAGGAAAAACGCGTCGTTGCTACGACCGTTCCATTCGGCGCGTTTCCAATAGAAGTGTAATTTCGTCAACGCTTTAACACACCGGGAGGTGCCAGCTTTAGCCTAAGCCTCGCTGATAGCATCCATCCATATAGAAAAACAGCTCTCCGACGCTCGCCTGGCTGTCGCACTGCGTTCCCCGCTCGCCCTGTGAGAATTAAAGGCCAGGCTTGAAGGAAAACACGACGCGCGTAGCGTTTCTCGTCGTGTTTCACGACGCTTTGAAGGAGTGCATATCGAGTATCAGTGTTTATTATGGGCACGCTGGTGCCATCTTTGCGCGATATTCACCATATGCGGTGTCGACGTATATGTTAACTTCAGCTACCGCAAGGGTTAAATCATGATCGTGGGCGTTAGTCGTCGGTACGGAGATGTGCCGCTAGGCGTCAACGTGAGTGTGTCCACATCAAGCGGTGCTATATCTGCCAAACAGTTGACATTGTACAAACTCTCATATACCAGTACATTACAAACAATCAACTGCTTCTGTGACGACACGTTTCACTTTCGTGTTATACCGATTCCTATGACGGAGGGATCAGCCATCTTTTTTTTTGTCATTTCACGGACTCCGGCGACGGTGGAGGATTACGTCACCAAAATTTGGTATTCTTTTGATCTCATAACAGCTTTCACTGTAATGAAATGCAGTGCCAGTTTCGTGCATGTTCTACAGGGGAACTTCATAATTACAAAAGTTACCTATAAAAATATTTTTACACAGGCAGATCATTTCGAAATATTCAACTGGTGGCCGTCGAAGATAATAAATTATTGCAATTCAGCGACCACTCGTTACATCCATTTCTGTTGAGAGTCGTGCGGCCTAGGGATGGTCATTCATTATTTTTTCATTCGATTGAAGATTATTCGTTCAGCAATTCATCTGTTATTCAATTAATCGTTATCGATGAGGATGTTTCCATCAATTAATTGACTTTTCAACGTCGGCGGCTTCAAGTAATGCTGATATACAGTTGTTACTTATATACAGCTCTTTATTTCGTTTGTGAGAGGAACAAAAATTGAATACTAAAGTGGACAACTGTTTGCTAAACGGTACTACAAACTTTGTTAAACTGCAAATATCATTAGTGCTAATGAATATTGAACGGATAAACAAGATATATCATATAGACAAACAAAGGCAGGAATTCAGGGTATCATGGAGATTTGAAGCGACGATGCGCAACATGCTGCGTAACATGGAATGCCGTTGAAAAAATGGGGAAGCGTGAACTAACTCGGACGAGACTTCAAACAGGGAAGCTAGTTGATTCTGAAGTCTAACTTGGTGGCTTCTAAGTTGTTGCTAGTCTTTAGCCATGTGATGCTAGATTGTTTCTAGGTTGCTTCTTGGTTCTTGCTGGGCTTTAGCTAGTTGATGCTAGGTAGTATCTTGGTTGCTTCTCAGAGCAGAGAGGTTCAAGATAAACCACAGACGGTCACAGACACGACATCGATGTCCAAACTCTAAGACAGAAACCCGCACTGAAACCGAGCGTTCACGCCTCCCATAGATCTACGGGCACGTCATCGTTCGCGTAGGGCTTCCATCTCTTCGGAGTCTTCTCGCACCTGCCGTTGCCTTTTCCGTTCCGTAGTGCTCTCTCATTGTACGTACCGCTGAAGCACTTGTGCAGATGCTTCAGCGAAGCTGAGACGTGCGGCCACGTTTGTCACTAGGTTAATCTTGGCTATTTATTAAAAATTTTCTCAATTACTCGTTGAATTACTCGTTGGCCTAGAGATCTTCATTGGTGTTCCCCGCCTATCTGTTGCCTTCTTGATTTTAAGTAGACCAGCGGTTAGTAGTGGGATTTGCCCAATTTCTGTGCACATACCCGTTCATCATGATCACGGTTTATGTACACATTTGTACGTGCCAAAGTTTTTACAGTTAGCTCAAACGGCTTCGCTGTTAAAATCGTTGAACGGGGCGTGTAGCTGAATCCAATGCTTCCAGAAGCAGACTTGTCTCTGTTAAGGCAGCAGAGTTGCTGCCTACACAAAGGCAAGTCTCCTTGTGGAAACGGTTGCTCCAGCGACACTCCCTTTCTGAACATTTTTCACCTCTTCCAGCTTCCATCCCCCACTTAACTTCTGCCTTATATGGAACGCAGTGATGACATGGCAACATACTGAGTACATATCTTGAGGCTTAGCGCAAAGAAATGACGAACCACTACATAAAACACACAACATTTTGCCCGTGTGTTTGTTGCGTCGTTGGCATACTTAAACCAGGTGTCTGAAACGCGCCTCCGCTAGCAAAAAGGTTGAAGCAGTTGGGGGGGAGGGGGGTGAACAAATTTTAACCTAACGCTGTCGTTTGAGGATACGGATTTTCCATATTCATATATAGATGATTTCTGTAGGTGATTTGGGATCAGGATTTGCATGAAACATGTGGATACTGATGTCCAGAATGACTCAAATGCGGATGCCGATTGTGAAATATAAAGATTCTCGTTCCGAGGTTATGTTTTAACACATACGTACCGCATAGGGGGCCGGACGAAAAACATACACTTGAGACCAGTCCCGTTTCTGTAGCTTACCCGAACAAAGCGTTATTAAGCGCGATGGGTGAGTAAATAATGCGACTACCATTCAGCAAATTAACTAACATTCTATTCCTTGCGAAGCGGCGGGCTCCCAACAAAACGTCCGGGGCCGCATGCGGCCCGCGGGCCGTGTATTTCAGACCCTTGCTGCAAACCTATTATGCGCAGTATCAACTATCTCCACCAGTCTGTTTTGCTGACCTTGTTGAAGTGAAATACTGCCGAAATAAACTAGAAGTAAAAATAATACGAGTATAAACTGAAAGGTCCAATGAAAATGCATCAGTTATTCTAGCTTGCACTGGGAGGAAAAAGTTTCTTGGTTTTGTTTTCCGAACCACATGGGGTTCGAAAAACCGAAATCCTGTAACTTCTTTTCCACTGAGCAAAGCGATGTCCATTTATGCCTGTATGGGTGTGCTGTAACACTAGCATTAAAGGGGCTGTCTACCGCTCGGAACAAAAATTCTGATTGCGGTTAAATGAGAACTCCTTTCGTCACATAGTCGGCAACGAGCATGCTTTTGCCCCATAAAAAAGGAATTATATTTTTAATTTCATGTTGAAAATCGTGAAAGAATGACCGCTAGCGTTACCCAACAGCGATGTGGTCAATCTACTGGTAGGACAAGAAATCCTCGCAAGTAGACTCATTTTGCCTAAAAACAAATATGTATAACCTAAAACTGTATTTTACGCACTTCAAGCAGCTTTCGCTTGCGTCAGAGAGCAATTTTTTGCTTTTTTTTCTCACGCACCCAAAAAGGCGCCCGGTGGCGCTGCTTGCGGCGCCGTCTTCGATTTCAGTCTGCTTCAACACATGCGCTACAGCCATGCGGCCCTCCACGCTGGTCGTACTGTGCCGCTGTATTGTTCTTACGATGTCTCACATGTGCTGCGCTGTGAAGGCGTGCATTTCTCTTCTCTTTTTGATGAATAAACTTAGCTTGGACTGCGGCAGCAATGCTAAAATAAACGCATAGACTGCGATTACAGCAAAACAAGTGTTCTGTAATCGTGTAATAAGGCTTCATTTAACCGCTAGCGC
The DNA here is from genome assembly GCF_013339695.2 of Rhipicephalus sanguineus. NCBI lineage: Eukaryota > Metazoa > Arthropoda > Arachnida > Ixodida > Ixodidae > Rhipicephalus > Rhipicephalus sanguineus. Next base: position 75,010,590 of record NC_051183.1, on the reverse strand, counting down.
GCTGAAAACCACTGTTACATTCATTACATTAGTGTTCAGCGAAAATAAAGTAATCCCACGGAAATCACATGTGCTTTCGGTTTTAATTTTTACCGGCACTACAGTCGTCATCGCGTCCACCAACCAGTGTTGTGGGCATGTTTCACGCGAATGGAAGAAGTCCGGACGCAGATCGAAAAATTCTGTTTTAAAAGTTTCTACCCACTTTCCAGAGAAACCGCTGCAAGGTTGGACACTTCAGACGGTACGCTTTCTATTGCGGTACAAAACAGAAAAGCGATCAAGGACGGTAGACAGTCCCTTTAATGTTTGTGTGAACACTAACGCCCGTCATCCTTACAACCCACTTCCTTGCCCTCTCGTGAATATGGTCCGTGCCAAAGAACGATCGTGTCAAAAGAAAAAGGCACGTTAGTTTTAAAGACAACCTTGGCTGGCAAACGCTAGCTCAACGCCGCTTAACATCCAATTAGAACTTTTGTTCCGAATATACTCTGGTCTCACAGGAATAAAAAAAAACTGATACGTTTCCATTCTCACTTCATCTCTGTACATTGTCATCATGAGTGCAATGCACTTGAAAGCTTTCTCCTAAGAATGGGTTTCGCAATCCAGTTTTCCCGCATACTGTCCTGCACTGGAATTATAATCGTTTTTGGATTGTAACCGTTTGTGACCCATAAACTACCTCTATCATTCTTGATGTGATTGTGCCTGATTTCATCTAGTTTTTTTTTTTCGTTTATATCACAGTTTTTCATGCCGCATGCTTTAATTTTTAAGTAGCTCGTGTTTTCGTGTTTACTGCATGCGTGTACACGTGTATTTCGTTTTGTGCATATGCTTCCTTTCATTTTCGAGTGGCTCCCCCTGCAGTAATACTCCTCGTGGTGCGGCAGGTACTCGAAGCAAGAATGAAAATGAGTAAAGATACTGACCAACCAACAAAGCGGCAACTTGAGTGGTCACGCAATGAACTTGTGAGAAGAGCCACTCGAATGCTGCAGATTCTGGCGCGACTGCTATGCATGTTGAGTGTGTAATTAGGGGAGGAGAGGGGGCAGAAATTTTTTTCCTTTGTAACATTTCTTTTTTTTTTTCTTTTGCAAACAGCGCGTGGAACCTCATATACTTGTATCTCAGTTAAAATTATGACAAAGCGCCCTTAAGCCGCTCTGCGTCTAGTAGTAGACTAACTGTCTCTTCGTTCGAATCTCCAGCACTCAATGGCATTAGGATTCATATTTGCCTCACCTGCGTAATTTACAGCGGTAATGCGCCGACGAACTTGGATCGCCAAAACCTGTTATATACTTCACGTATGCATCTCTTTTTAAGCCTATTGTGTAGGCCAAAAAATTAGCATGCTTAAATTGTACCGCAAGAGGAAGAGATGCATGTAGGTCGCTTTCCGTAATATTGTTTGACTGTGTGTACAACTGGGTTAGATATCAGCTTAGCGAAGAACAAAGCTGCAATTCCTGTGTTGCAGCGTTAGAATTCCAGCAATCAATGCTCCCAATAATGTAAGGAACGGGTAATGAAATACCAAACGATTTGGTAGCAAGAAATAATGTGTAACGTCTACTACACCCTTTCATTCGCACCCTTTTGAAGTATTGAACGAGAGCACTGTGTGAGATACGATGAAAAAATGAAAATATGTAATATGTCGACTTCCCGTGGCCCGATTATGTGTGATCCAGAAGGATCTGCTGCCATTAACTGTACTACATCGTCAAATCCTCATGTTTCATTTTAATATATCCTAGTTTCACAGCGCACACAATATTGTTCGTCAATATTCTTTGTATTTCATTTCATAACTCGCATTCTTAGAACGGGAAGCCAGGCGACTTGGTAAAACGTAGAATCCTCCAACACGACCACCGTTTATATCTGAATCCTTCACCCTCTTTTTCTTCGCGCTGTAAATTCAGGCATTGCCTTTTACATTGCAGTCGAAGGTTGGTCTACTCTAAAGGCGACTGGAAAACTAGGCCACACGATGTTACTGGTAAGTCTTGCTTTCACATTTAACACAGGTTAAGTTCTTCGCTTTCTTGAGACCCCTGTCTCTCTTGTTTTCGTCAGTTCCATTTTATGGCGCTGTATACGTTAAAAGATATTTCCATTGGCACGTATATTTTTTGGATAATACACTGAAATATTCCACATGCCACACACTGACATCGAAGTGTTGTGAAGTATTCCACATGCTAAGCACCCACGTGCTGTTCATGCAGCAGTTCGGGCATATACATCACCGGATTATGAAAGATCGCACGACGAGAAGAAACAATCGCATGTCTCGGACTGCAACACAGTCGCAGGGGTATGAGTCTACGATGCATTACAGAACACGCGTACTACATGCCATTCTAAGAAGCAAACAAGGGAATTTTTTCATGGGGCTCGTTTTTTCTGAGCACCACGATACGAAGCCAGCAGACATTTAGGCCAAGAAAAGCATAGGGAACAATATTCGTTGTTTTCTATTGTAGTGTATTAATTATGACATAAATTTAGAGGAATTAAAAGCGGATAAGATAGCACCTTTTCCGTTGGTTGTATCCGAATCCACAACCTTCCAACAACGCGTATGATGCTCTACCGATTGACCTGCGACGGAAAGTGCTTCCCCGTTCCCCTTGTTGGGCATTTCTGCGCGCGTAATCTCTGGGAATGTTAGCCAGCGCCACTCGGAGCCGAGGCGGAGAGTGTACAGCACCCTTTTTAAGAGCGTTGCTCTTTAAACCTTTTCGTTGCGCCGGGTAGTACGAACGTAACGTACCATCATCGTGAATCGGCAGGCGCTCTCATCCTCCTCTTCTTCATCTTCTGCTTTGTTCCTAAAACACGGGCACCCATTTCTCCGGCGCGGGATGCAATAAGTCTGGGCGTAGCGAAACAGTAAAGAGACAGAAAAAGAAAGAGAAAGAGGCTAAGTGATACAAAAGAAAGAGGGAGAGAGAAATTATTGGCCGAGAAACATCTTGGCGAGGTGGTATTCGAACCCGAATACCCACAATCCGAAGGCGAGCGTGCTAACCATTCGGCTATCCAGTCGTGCTATCAGGGCATAGCATTGCCTTGCATAGTATAGTATAGCTAGGTGTCGGCAAGGAGAAGTGAGGGTAAGGAAGAGGGAAAGGAGGAGGGGTGAGAGTGAAACACGGCATAGTATTATAGAACAAGAGAGAAATAGAGAGAAAGAGAGGGAGAAAGGCAGAAGCAGAAAGTAAGAGAGACAGAGAAAAAGATAGAAAGAAAAAGAAATTGAGAGAGAGAGAGAAGGGCAAGAAAGAGAAAGATAGGAAGAGCGAGAAAGACAAAGAAATACCTAGAGAAAGAAAGAAATAGAGATAAACAGAGACAAAAAAGACATGGAAGAAAATTACAGCATATCCACGGGTGAATTTTGAAGAGCTTGGGCGAAGCTCCTGAAGCAATCATAGTTACACCGTGAAATGTTCAGTGGTTTCGCCCAGCAGTAATCAAAGCGATATGCCGCTTTGATTACTGCGCGCCATCTAGCGTGCAGGGTGCCGCTGCTTTTTTTTTTTCTCTTTTTCTTTTTTTTCTTTTTTTTGCACACATATTGCACACATCTCTATGGGACAGCGCCATCTAGTATATCGTTACCCAACTGCAGTTTGCATGCATCTCTATGGGACAGCGCCATCTATTCAATGATACGGGAGACGCGACGGCGGGGACACGCCGCATGGAGCGACGACCGACCAGGTGATGCTATAAGGAGCTTCGCCCCTAAAACATAAAGATGAGAGAAAACGGAAGAAACATAGGAAGGGAGAAAAAACGCCAGGCCTGCGCTGACACCGCAGCACTGTCACAGCGAAAGCTGGAAGAGCGGCGTTTCTAGAGCCCGTTGTAAGCTCTCTTGGGGCTACAATAGAAGTACACTAGAAAGGTACCCACTACGCCATAAATCACAATTTTTGTGAAAGTGGGAAGCACCTACTAAACCATTATTCTTCATTCTGCGGAGAAGCGAGGCACCAGCTACACGTCTGTAAGGCATTAGGTGCACTTTGTTGGCGCGACGACTGACGACGATGAACAATTATGGCTCAGGCCTTTATAATGGGTTGGAATCTGTAAACGGCCCACCAGTTATGTAATTTGCATTGGGTGATGCCCGGTCGCTATTTCCCTCTCCCGTCATGCTGTATAACATACGTTGACATGGGAGAGAGACGGGGGGGGGGGGGAGGCGATGAACTTTACTGACACCCCGAGGAAATGGATCATGCGCTTATGGGCTTCCTTGGCAACCAATACAAGTGCACTTGCGAGGAACCCGCTATGCTATAAATCATTGTAATTTTTTAGAAGTAGGGAAGCAGGCACTGTGCCATTTTTCGTCATTCTGCTGAGAGCGTTGGTACCTGCAAAACGCAGGTAAGGAATTATGCGCACTTTGTTGATGGTGTGCCTGACGACGATGAAGAATTATGGGCTTCCTTGGCAACGCCTTGTGTGACGCCTGGTTACAGAATTCGCGTTGTGCGACGCTTGGTGCCCGTGGTTAACGGGTACGTGCCACACCTGTCTGGAGGAAAGGGTAGGATAGGATTTTCGTACGCAATAGGATTTTAACGTTATTCATGAAATGACAAAACCGTCATATTCGTGAAATCCTCTTACCCTTCCATGCCAATTCCGGTCTACACCAAGTTGAGGAGGCGATCATGATAGCACCCAGACGTAGGCAGATAGATAGATAGATAGATAGATAGATAGATAGATAGATAGATAGATAGATAGATAGATAGATAGATAGATAGATAGATAGATAGATAGATAGATAGATAGATAGATAGATAGATAGATAGATAGATAGATAGATAGATAGATAGGTAGATAGATAGATAGATAGATAGATAGATAGATAGATAGATAGATAGATAGATAGATAGATAGATAGATAGATAGATAGATAGATAGATAGATAGATAGATAGATAGATAGATAGATAGATAGATAGATAGATAGATAGATAGATAGATAGATAGATAGATAGATAGATAGATAGATAGATAGATAGATAGATAGATAGATAGATAGATAGATAGATAGATAGATAGATAGATAGATAGATAGATAGATAGATAGAAACGCTCAAGGTACGTTGGGTTCACTAAGAAGTGCTTCGTATTTGAAATACGCCAAGGCTGTTTTCCGATTCCCAGAAGGTGGGATCTGCCCAATTTGTTTCAGACACAGTTTATCACTACAGTGAGTTCAGATAGATTCGCCCCCGCCCCGGTGATTACACTGCTCGACTTCCGGCCCGTAGGTCGAAGGATGGAATCCCAGCCGCGGCGGTTGCAATTAGGTCGAAGCGAATAGCTAGAATCATGTGTACTTACATTTCAGTGCCGGTTAAGAACCCCAGGTGCTCCACATTTCCGGAGCTCATCATTGTGGCGTCACTCATAATGGTATCGTGGTTTTGGGTAGAAAAAATCGTGGAATTTTTATTAAAGCTTCATTGATAATTATTCTGCTGTACGCAGCATTAGTCACGTCATAAGAGCCATGTATACATAAATTTTACATACACAAAGGATAACGCCTAATTGCTCACCTCATGTGCTCTCATTCAGGGGTATCTTACACTGGCGAAGCATGCAACACTGATAAAGTTATCATTGTTTCTGACCATAATCAGCGACAGAGCCTGTACGTCACCGTTGCCCACGAAATAGGGCATACGTAAGTACTCTAATCAATGCTCATTGACCTTTCATTTCATTTATTTTCAAGTTCGCAGAAGAGAGGACGTGCCAAGAAAATTCTATGGAGATCTTAACTCGGCCTCTCAGCCTGTTACAGTTCAGCATCACGCAGCGACAGAACGCACATTCCGTGAAAAGAACAAAATGAAAACATTCGTTATGTCCGCCTACAGTCTACAAGAGAAGCAATGACTAAGCACTCAAAATACAGCGTCATCCTGAAGGCTACTTGACGTTTGAAATAACAGATATGAGCCTCAACGCGATTTACAGCTGAAGCATTTAAAACAGAAAGTAAAGTGATTCTTAAGTTTGAGCGTCGTAGTTCGTGCTTGAAGCTCTTACTTGGAGTACGGAGCCCTCTTTTAAGCATGCATCACCATTACCACTTTTCAAGGATGTACTACGCTCTCGTCGTTTTTGAAAGGCAACACGCGATCGCGTGGCCTGCGCGCTGCGGCGGCTGCCTATAGCTCCGTCCACGGACAGCTAACGAAAGCACGCCTGCTTTAGGCGTCATTTATGATGACTCATGGCCTGTGGACACAACAACTGCTAGATTACGTTGCTTCTCCGCTTGAGCAACTGGTGATGCCTGCAGCTCGCGCCGTGCTGGCGCACCACGCTTAGTTTGTTGGAAGCAGACAACGCGCTGCAGGCACCACTCATTGCGCGAGCGGAGAGGCAACGTAATCTAGTACCTCCTGTCCACCGGCCATGACTCGTCATTTTGTTTGCCAATAGGCTGACGCCTAAAGCGGGCGTGCTTCCGTTAGTTGTCGGTTGACGGAGTTGTAGGAAGCCGCCGCATAGAACAGGATACTCGCTCGCGTGTTCCCTTTCATAAACGACGACAGTGCGCTTACATTTAGCGTTAGATGTCAGACAATCCTTCGCACGGCCTCTACCAGCGGTTGCCGCTGCGGTGGCGAGGCACTGCCGAGGCATTCGTGCTAACTCCATGCTCATATAGCTTTTATATCACGACCACTGGTCATTCATTCTCAACGTACACATTTCCCGTAACTCTCATTATTTTAATAACTACATGTGCTTACGCACCTTTCATGAGCAGACGTTCAGGCCCCCGTACCGCCACATAAAATCATTGTTCACATCCTATATCATGTCCTGGCACCATTGGCCATAAGTTGCTCTTCTGCCATAAACCGCCACCTATCATCAAGTTCTTACTGATGTATCGGAGCACATCGGTTACGGTCTGTGGGTTTTTGGCCACAAGCATATGAAAGGCGTCATCGTCAATGCCTTTCATCATATGTCGTATTCTGTCAGCCTCCGACATACTCGCATCCACATGCCTGCAGAGGCCGATGACATCTTCAATGTAGCTCGTGAAGTTCTCACCAATTTGTTGAGATCGTCCCCGCAGGCCCTCTTCACCGTGAAGTTTCCGCATAGCTGGACGACCGAAAAACGACGTCACGGTCTCTTTAAAAGCCGACCAAGTGGGGATGTCGGCTTGGTGGTTGATGAACCACAGGTCGGCCAAATGAGTCAAGTAGAAGATGACGTGAGTCAGCTTCGCAGGGTCATCCCACATGTTAATCGCGCTGGCACGTTCGTAGTCTGCCAGCCAGTCTTCGACATCAGGTTCTTCAGTGCCGCTGTATACTGGAGGGTCGCGCAGACGAAATCACCAGAGCACATGACAGACGGGGGGGGGGGTGGAAGAAGCTTGCGAGGGATCGACGCGCTCGGTCGTTCTGTAATGTACGCTTCATGCCTTCCCGAGCACCTTTGAACCCTTGGCGCACTCTGGATAACCGACCCGTCTGCTTCGCCTGCGGTATTCCGGGGCATGTTGCTCGCTATTGTCGCCATCGTGGACTCTACTTTCGTGATGCTCAGCCCTCCGGCTACATCCCTCAGCAACCAAAACCTCATGTTACACCAGATGCGCCTGACTCCCGCTCACGTCGACCCGACTTCACCTCCCATCGACCCGACTTCACCTCACGTCGATCTCCTTCGCCCCGCCGCCGGTCTATTTCCCCTATGCTTGGCCGTTCCAACCACGCCCAGGAGGAAAACTAGCAGTCGCAGTTCCTGAGGCAAGAACTGCGCCACCAACGAAATTTTCGAGGCCTCATTTTTCGTCCCCTAACGAGATTGCGGTGTTTGTCGACTGTTTCGCCACAAACGCTCTTGTCGACACAGGCGCCGCTGTTTGTGTAATCAGTGAAGTGCTATGACGCAAACTGAACAAAGTGACGACTCCGCTGTCTGACACTTCCCTACGCACAGCGAGTTCGCAGCACGTCAAACCTTCGGCCACTGCGCTACTCGTGTTGTGATTCAAGGCGTGCTTTACATAGTCGAATTTCTCGTCCTTTCACATGCGTCTCATGAAGTTATCCTCGGATGGGACTTCCTTTCCGCTAATGATGCGGTTATAGACTGCGCTGGTGCACAACTCGCCTTGTCTCCGTTCAGTAACACAACTGTAGATCTCGCTTGCTCGCCCGAAAAGGTGGTTGTCGCTGCTGACGTCGTCATCTCTGCTTTCTCTGTCGCCATGGTGTCCATTTCATGTACCTCTGTTCCTGATTCGACCGCCTTCTTTTTGCCGTCTATGGAATGCACTCGTCGCCGGAACATTGTCGTCCCGTTGGCCGTCCTCAAGTTGGCCGGTGGTTCCAGTGCCGTTTACGTGTGCAATCCGTTCCCTTGCCCTTCTACTTTATTGCAAGGCGAATGTATCGGCCGTCTTGACGCTTACGATGCCATCTTCCCTTTCGATGTCCCATCCGACACGACGCTAATGCCCGTGAATGGCGTCATGTCTGCCGCTGCACCCTCACTACCTGACGAAGACGTACGGTTGCGCAGCGTGGACACCGCGCTTTCGCAAGATCGGCGCAATCAGGTCGTTCAACTCCTTGACCGTTTCCGCGCCTCCTTCGACCACGGCCAACCTTCCTTGGGACGCACGTCAGTTGTTGCTCACCATGTTGACACTGGTCATCATGCTCCGCTGCGCCAGCGTCCCTACCGAGTCTCCCAGGCTGAGCGCGACGTCATCACTCAACACGTCGATGACATGCTGCAACGTGGCGTCATTCAGCAATCACACAGTCCTTGGTCTCCAGTCGTCCTGGTGAGGAAAAAAGACGGCTCAATCAGATTTTGCGTAGATTATCGGCGACTGAACAAGATCACACGCAAGGATGTCTATGCCCTGCCATGCATTGATGACGCCCTCGATTGCCTGCAAGTGCGGAATTTTTCTCTTCGCTAGATTTGCGCTCTGGATATTGGCAAGTGCCGATGGCTGAACCAGACCGTCCAAAAACGGCGTTTGTGACCCCTGACGGCCAGGCCCGTAGCCAGGCGGAGGGGGGGGGTCTTCCCCCCGCCCCCCCCGATATTTTTCTGATACATGGTGTTTTACAGAAAATAAATAATGAAAATAGGGCGTTTTTCTCAAATAGTCAAGGCTTCCAGCAAGTGCCCCCCCCCCCGAAAAATATTCCTGGCTACGGGCCTGCTGACGGCTTATATGAAGTTAATGTAATGCCCTTCGGCCTTTGCTATGCGTCTGCGACTTTTGAAAGGATGACGGACAGTATTCTCCGGGGACTTAAGTGGCGCAGCTGCCTTTGGCTACTTGGACGACATATTTGTCTTTTCTCCTAATTTTGCGACTCACCTCACCCACCTTGAGCAATTTCTTCAGTGCCTTACAGCAGCCGGGTTGCAAATAAACTTGAAGGAATGCCACTTTGGCGCTCGCCAACTTACGATTCTAGGCCACGTCTTCCCAAAAGAAGGAATTCTACCAGACCCTTCCAAACTCCGTGCCGTTGCCGAGTACCCCAAGCCTACTACCCTAAAGGAGCTCCGTAGCTTCGTCGGCTTGTGTTCCTATTTCCGCCGTTTCATCCGCAATTTCGCTTCTATTATCGTTCCCTTGACGCAGCTTCTTTCCGGCAGCGCTGACCTCTCAGCCTGGAATTCTCGTTGCGACGACTTCCTTTACGACGTTGCGCCGGCTCCTCACATCTCCACCAGTACTCCACCACTTCGATCCCAATGCGCCTACTGAAATTCACACTGATGCTAGCGGTGTCGGTCTCGATGCCATTCTCGCTCAACGCAAGGATGGCTGCGACGAGTACGTTGTCACATATGCCAGCCGTACCCTAACGAAGGCATAGTCAAACTATTCTGTAAACAGAAAAGGAATGCTTGGCCATTATTTGGGCTATAGGGAAATGTCGTACTTATCTTTACGGACGCCTGTTTGATATTGTCACCGACCACCATGCCTTGTGCTGGCTATCATCCATGAAAGATCCTACTGGCCGCCTCGCTCGTTGGGCTTTACGCCTTCAAGAATGCGACATACGTGCTGTGTATTGCTCGGGACGCAAACATTCAGACGCCGATGCCCTATCTCGTTCTCCGCGACATCCTGACCCTGTCTGCTTACCCACTGCCACCTGCTTACCCACTGCCACCATCTTTGAGCGTCACTGACATGCCAGCCGAGCAGCGCGAGGATTCCTGGACGTCCTCGACGTCCTTTCTCGCCCTTCACCACAATCCACCTCACGCTCCCTCCGTCGTCAAGCAAAACACTTTTTGGTGCGTGGAGACTTGCTGTATCACCGAAATTACTTGACGGATGGCCGTAGGTGGCTGCTTGTCATTCCCCATCATTTGCGCTCGGACATATGCGCTGCCTTCCACGATGACCCCCAGTGTGGCCACGCTGGAGTATTCAAGACTTACTCCCGCCTTCGTCTAAGGTATTACTGGCGCGGCATGTATCGGCACGTTCGCCAGTATGTTCGGTCATGTGCCGCGTTTCAACGCCGCAAGACGCCTCCTCACAGCACAGCTGGCCCTCTGCATCCCTTACCCTGCCCGGCAAGACCGTTCGAACGCTTCGGAGTTGATCTTTTCGGCCCTCTCCCAAACACTCCTAAAGGCAACCGGTGCATCACTGTCGCCATGGATCACCTCACACGCTACGCGGAAACATCTGCACTGCCAGCTACCACCGCCAAAGACGTTGCCTGCTCTCTTCTTCACCACCTCATTTTGAGACACGGTGCACCTTGTGAGTTGCTGAGCGACCGTGGCCGCGTGTTTCTGTCGAACGCCATCGACGCACCTCTAAAGGAATGTCGCATTGTCCACCGCACAACCTCGGCATACCATCCTCAAACAAATGGCATGACGGAACGCTTTAATCGTACCCTTGGAGATATGCTGGCGATGTACGCGTCTGACGATCACACTAATTGGGACCGCGTGCTCCCTTTCGTCACGTACGCCTACAACTCTGCGCCACAAACTACCACCGGCTTCTCTCCGTTCATCCTTCTATACGGACGGGAACCCTCGTGCTCCATGAACACCATTCTCCCCTACCGACCCGATGTTTCCGAAGACACGCCTGTTTCCAAAGCAGCTGCTTATGCCGAAGAGTGTCGTCAGCTCGCTCGCTCGTTTACCGCGCAAGACCAATGGCGCAAAAAAAACTCGCCACGACGCCTCTGCATCTATTGCCCACTGTTCGCCGGGAATGCGGATTTGGCTCTGGGTCCCGTCCACCACTCCCGGACTTTCCACTAAGCTTTCGTCGAAATACCACGGCCCATACCGTGTGGTGCAACAAACATCTCCCGCCAACTATGACATTGAGCCGATCGACCCTCCATCCCACCACCGCTGCCGAGGGCGTGAAACAGTTCACGTATCACGGCTAAAGCCGTGCTACGACCCTCCTGTCGTGTCATCTCCTTAGGTCGCCAGGATGGCTCCTTTTTTCGCGGAGAGTAGTTGTACCGGAGCACATCGGTGTCAGCTCTGTGCCAGCGCGAAAGAATACGCTGACGTTCGTGTGGTTCGTGCTTGTCGGGTTTCTGCCTGAACCAGCTCGGTTGACTCACGCCTTCTACAGAATAATTACAAATGTTTGTGGGAGAACACGCTTGTTGCATTCAGTTTTTTTTTTTATTTTGGATAAAGGCGAAAATGCTTCCGGTCCGTGTACTTAGATTTAGGTGCACGTTAATGAACCCCAGATGGTGGAAATTTCCTCAGCCCTCCTCTACGGCGTCTCACATAATCATATCGTGGTTTTGGGACGTTAAATCCGAACAATTATTATATTACTATTACCTTCTTTTTTTCATAAGGTGAGAAAGACACGCAAGGAGCTTATTTGGCTAGTTCTGTTATTTCGTCCATCTGGTACCCCCTTTTTTACTTTTTAAATGTATTCGCATGTCATTCGAGCAAAGGTAGGTAGGTAAAAACTTTATTTCTCCTTTTGAAAGGAAAGGGGCAAAGGGATAGAGATAGGGGGAGGTTGCTACACACGGTAGTCCTCCGCAACCTTCTCTGCCCAACCCAGGATTGCCTCCTGGACGTCGGGTTTCGAGCTGCGCAAGGCAGCCTCCCACTGCTCCTCATTATTTAATATGTTTCGGAGGGACGGGGGAGGGGGGTGCTTAGGGCAGCCCCACATGATATGACTGAGATTGGCCTTCGTTGCGGAGCAATATCTACAGGAAGAGGACGGGTAGAGACAAGGGTACATGAGGTGAAGAAGGTGAGGAGAGGGAAAGGTGCGAGTCTGCAGTTGTCGCCACAGCACTTCGCGCCTGCGCGGGGATTGAGCTATTAGCGCGGAAAGGTTAAACGGCCGAGGCGGTAGTGGCTGCAGATGTCGTGAAATGTTAGAAGGCGATCCCGCGCAGCAAACGGAGCCGTTGTGGAAACGGAGCTTGACTCTTCTAATGCCTGCGCCCGGACCGTAAATCCTCGGGCGCTGGCGTGAGCCGCTTCGTTACCGGCAAGGCCCGCATGCGCGGGAGTCCATATTAAAGCGGTATCTTGTTGCGGCGGATGGGCCAGGAGGAGGGAGAGGGCTGTTTTGGACACCCTACCCGCTCCAAAATTGTAGATGGCAGTTTTAGAGTCACTGATGATAAGCGAATAATTTGGAATGGTAAGTGCTAGAGCAATAGCTGCCTCCTCCGCCTCCTCTGAGGATGAAGCAAAGAGAGCGTCGTGCTCGGCCAGCATATTGAGATTATCACCCGATAATAAAGCTACGCATTTACAACAGATATTCTCGAAACAGCATGCTTGAATAATAACATAACATGGGTCTGTTCCACACATTTTCGACTGCGCGTTCAAATAAACCATTTGAAGCCGAGACGCAGGTTCGATTAGACAGAGCTCTTTCACGAAATTAAGACGAAAAGAATTTCATGAGCCCCTCCACTCTGCAAAAGTAGATGACTAGGCAAGCTGTGTAACAGACGTATTTATTCATTTTATTTATTCATTTATTTATGCGTGCATTTATTTAAAATTGTTAAATTTAGCTTATGCTCCTTTAAAGCAAAGCCACCTCGATTTGCGTAGGCCAGAAGTGCAGCACGCAGGTTATTTATTTCTTGATTTCTTTTTCATGCTTTTTATTTTTCTATTTATTTATGCATTTATTTAATTTTCCTATTTATTTATTTATTTATTTATTTATTTATTTACTTATTTACTCCTTTTCTGTCTATTTTAAGCGCACCAGTAGTGAGTAGCGAAGTTTGCCTAATATCTGTGCCACGTACCTGCTAGTGCTTTGCGTTCAGTTCTCAAAGCGGCGGCACTTCCAAAAGCACATCCCGTTATTGCGGCGGAAGTGACTAGAAGAAGGCTACCTTTTTCGCGCTTTCAGCCACCTCGCCGTGTGTCAGGGTGCGTTCCTAATTGATTACAAGCGTGAAACGATCTTTTATACCAGGCTCCCCACCACCGGAGCCGACTTCGCCTCTTGCGGCTTGTTGAAATGGGTGATGGTAGCGTCGGTGGCGGTGACAGCATTATTGAAGACTGACCATTTCGCCCAGGCGACGAGTGCTCGCTGTAGTTTCTGACGGGGCGCTCTGAGCGGCTGTCGCTGTTTCCACGTCGGTTTGGAGAGCTGGCAGGAGCGACTTGGGAGGGCTTAAACCCTCTCGCCCCCGAAGAACGTGATTTTAGGAAGCCAATGTCTGAATAGTGCTATATTTACATATTCGGCTTCACTGCGCATAGGTAATTATGGCCGGCCTACATGGGCAGCGGAATCCTCAACCGTCTCACCCGGCGCCGACCGGGCCAGACGGCTGAGGATTACGAAGATCGGGGCCAAATTCGGCTTCTGAACGGTCAGGACAACCCCACGTCAGGGCCGAAGTGTTTCGGTATCTATATGACCCAAGAAGAGATATCGCCACGCTGCAGGGCTATCCGGCTTGAAGGCGGTATTTATCTACTATAACACGGAATTGTGATTGTCTGCAGCGGTAGAGACGTTTTCTCTTTCGCGAGTCTTGCTCTGAGGCCGACCCGACGCTGTCTAGAAGACAGCCTGTTTAAGATGCTCACACAGCAACCTTCTCAGCAAAGCAGATCTTATGTGCAAAATAAATTATTACTTTTTCTCATTTCCCTAGTTCTCATTAGTGATTCGAGTGATTTGCTTAAACTATGCTATTTCTAGCATTGGTCATTTTGTTGTCACCAAGTATGTCGATTTCGGTGTCCAATGCTTGCTACTGTTGTTGTGAAATAGTGTACTTTTTATTCAATTGATACGTGTGATTATGTCATTATTACTAAATATGTACATTGTAATCCCCCCCACCCGGTAATGTCTTAATGGCGCTGACGGTACTGAAATAAATAAATGAAATGAAAGTTTCAAGGCGCTGGACCTTTATTTACAACATTATGCTGCACTTATAAATGCAAGAAGTATGAGCATCCTTGACATAAAAAAGTATTCCAGTATCTGTATTGCGGTATCTGTATTCCGGAATACATTTTTCTTCTTATTGCGAAAGTATCGCCGAAATATCCCGTTACGGTAAAGGAAAATGTATCTCAGTATCTGTATTTTAGGCTTCCAGTCCATGTATTTCGATATCTGTATTCCGGAATACTTTTCCGAGTATCTCTGCTGTACATTGATTTACTTCATACCCCACAGAGGTTAATGTTGAACGAATGCGTGAAATAATCGTAGGAATGCAATAATAATAATAATAATAATAATAATAATAGTAATAATAATAATAATAATAATAATAATAGTAATAATATCTGTGGTTTCACGTCCCAAAACTACGATATGGTTATGAGTGACGCTGTCGTGGAGGGCTCCGGAAATTTCTACCCCCTGGGGTTCTTTAACGTGCGCCTAAGTCTAAGTACACGGGCCTCAAACATCTTCGCCTCCATCCAAAATGTAGCCGCCACGGCCGGGATTCGATCCCGCGATCTTCGGGTCAGCAGTCGAGCGCCATAATCACTAGACCACCGTGGCAGGGCAGGAATGCAGTGTTCTGTTGCGCGAAAGACGCACCGATATGAAATTCCGGTATCTTCAGGGTGCTTACCGCTAGCTCATAAGCTGTGCATGAAAAGGCATAATCAGGACAGAAGTTCAGGAAAATATGGACACTTGAAGCGATGAACGTGAGGTAGACTTATCATCGACCTAACAATTTGCGACACGGCGTCGTCATTTGGATACCCGTCTTACTTTCTTTCATTGATGCGCAATATCAGGAAGCAAGGGATCACAAACGCGAAGCTAATGGTAAATTCAGCATTCTTTTTTTTTCGAAATTTCTTTTCTATCACTCCTGGTTGAAATATTGTGCTACAAACCATAGCTTTGGTGAAGTCACTACCCTCTCTAATGAGACGTTGAACATGGGTTGTTTCGGCGGGAATTTCAATATATTGTTTTTAGCTTTTTAGGAATGCTCGCTGCCATCAGATAACTACCGCATGTAATTTGATGGGATGGTTGCACTTGGTTTATGAAGATATTTAATATGACTTACCGAACAATATTTAGATATTCATTTACTTTTCAATTACATTAAATTTCTGTAAAACACTCATTTTTTCTGACATTACCACTTGCGTTAGATTTGGTCTGCAAAACCTCGGTATCTCAATTATGTAAATTCCGTGCGCTTATAGACAGTCGATAATCATTTGTGTCTCAAAGGAATAAACACGCTGCTTCGGAACGCAAATGCTGCCCTGACAAAGACATGTCCTATTGAAAAGTACGTTGGCTGGAGTGTCAAATCAAATCAAATTTTATTCCGGTGTACAGCGAACACTGTATACCGAGGTAATTGGGCTAAAGGTGTGTTAATACACCTGACGAGGGCCCAACCTCCCTACGGTAGGCACACGTTGCAGCATGAATTTCATAGAAGTGTTACACAGTGATGGTACAATATTATACAATGTTATACAATGTGTCAGTTATACAATGCGTAAAGTCACTGCCTCGAATCAAAGTATCTCACATGCTAAACGCAACAATAACAAATACAAACAAATACATTCCAATCAGTCACGAGTACGTAACAGTAGTTTAAGACATCAATGAAGAGCTGGTAAATATTTCTTGGACATAAAAGATCATGACAAAATTGTTGATATTTACAATTTCCCATAACTTCAAGCCTCCATCATTCCCCGAATCTCTGTTTTGTCTGCAATCCATTATAGCGGCGCTTCTGTGCACATAGAGCAATTTCCACTTTATTAACCTTACTACGTTTACTTCCCCTGAACCTACAACTGTCACGACATCAAGTACAGTCGAACCATGATATGGCAAAGTTCCATCGGGACCATATTTTAGTTTGTTATATGCGATAATCGTTGTACTAGTACCGTTAAATTGCCTCGAACGAATCGCCACTTTCACTAGCGCCCAAAATCGTAAATATAGTAGCGCATTATTCTTCGCTTCAAACTCGCTCTAGAGGAGGTAATCCTTACCCAGCTGCTTCTATGTGGCATTTTAAACTACATGGACGGAAACCGTTCTTTCCATACGCTTTGGTTGGCGCAACCAGTCAAATGCGCTTTTTTTGCGTTGGATGAGCAAAATTTCCGCATTCTTTAATCCACACTTTTAACAAAACCTTTACCGTAACAACCGCACCGAAAATGGTGCAAATTCTCTTTTAGTATTAATTTTGCATTTGATGCTACTTTTCGAGTTTTCGGCCTCATACGAACGAAATATTTCTTCGTTAAAGCCGACGTCGCTGCGGCTCCCGCGTTTTCGGTTTACTTTTGAAAGGAATAAATGTTACGGAAATGAAGCATGACCAACCAAAGGTCGCGTCTAATTCACTATCGCCTATAATTCACTATATTCAGCTTTGTTATCCGGTCTTTAAGCTGTACTTGATTCATGCCACACAGAGCGTGTTCAATCATGGTTACATTCTGTAATCCACGGATTCCAGTACTGTGTTTTTCTTCTTCAGACTCGGCTCGGATCATGACGGTGAAGGAACTTCGATGACTTGCCGAGGGAATCGTTTTGTGATGGGTCCAGTAAATGATGGATCGATGAGGTCCATGTTCTCGGTGTGTTCCATCTCTGCCGTTGCTGCTTTTTTGCGGTAGGTTTCTTTAAGTATTACTGTTCATATTTAACGAAATATTATAAAATGATATCCTAAAGTTCATCTGGGTATCCTGGATTTGGGAGGCCATTTTGTGCGTACCCCGCACCTCCACCAAATGTCAGGTGACAAAAGAAAGATAACAGTTGTTTTTTTAGATGAAAATGCAGAAACAGGTCTGCAGCGAGAAATTCTATGATTTTCCGTTTGTTTGCATTTAGTTTAATTATCCATTGTGTACACCATGAAGAAACATATTAAGTTCGAATTAAAGTAAGAAAAAATGAGATGGGTTTGTTATTTCACGATGAACGACGAAGACATCAGCATAGAAACATATATTTGATGTTAAATTTTGTGGTAAATCGTTAATGTAGATAATAAAAAGCAAAGCCCAAGCATTGAGCGTTGCGGCACAGCAGGAGTTATGAAACAGGTAGGTGAAGCACAATGTTAGAAGTCACAATTTTTGTTCGATTGTGGGGGGAAACACTCAACGCAGGTAAGTAGATGGGGGTCAATATTAAGTATGCTCAACTTCAGAACAAGGTGACAATGGCGCGCCGTGTTGAAGGCTTTTTCAAAATCTAGAAAAATGCGGTCGATGCAAAAATCTCGGTCTAGAGTTGAAAACAAGTCAATAGTAAACATAACAAATTGCGTTTCCTATGAGAAGTGCTTTCGAAAACCGTTTTCATGCATACTAAAGAATATGTTCGATTCTACAAAATGCACGAAGTCAGAGTAAATGATGGGCTCCAGAAGCTTTTATAGAATGCTGGTTAGAGAGATGGGCCTGTTGTCGATAGCGCATGAAGGGTTACCTTGCTTTGGAATCGACACCCCTTTCCCAGCCTTCCAGTCGCTGAGCAGCGCACCGCATTCTAAAGACTGCTTGAAGAGTTCAGAGAAAATGACGGTTGAGAAGGTTACAGTGCATTTCAAAAACTGTGTACATATTCCATCAGTGCCAGATGCAGATATATTTAAATTTTCTATGAGTTTCGTTATTCAAACCAGGACAATTATTATGAAATACATCGTGGGAAACGTCGTGCTTTTAAATACAGGTGAAATAGTGATTCTGATAAAATGCGCGTTTAAAAAGGTCACGCAGAACAACACAGCACATATCAGATGGTATGACGTTTCCTGTTTCGTCAAAAAGTTGAATGTCTTGCTTTGGTTTGCCGATAGCCATCTCCCGAAATTTGCGTGGTTTCTTTCTAAGGGACGAAGGACGGGTGTTTGCAATCCTCAAGCTCGCGCCTGACGACCAGAAATGCTCGCCGTGACGCTGAAAAAAAAATTATTACTGCTTGGGAAGGCTTCGGAAACGCGAGCTTGATAAGCATCCCATCGCTTAGGCTAATCACTTGACACCGGCTCTCTGTAAATTATTTTCTTCTTTCGTAGAGGGCTTAACAGTGTAGTGAACCAAGGAGAGCGAAACATCAAGCGGATTTCGCGTCACGGCACATATTTTTCATTGACGGAAAGCAGTTTTCTTTTAAAATTGGCCAGTTCTCTTTTATACTATGACAATAAAGTTCGTTGTCTGTCTGTCTCTTCTATACTATTATGCGAGGATAGGCGCAAAAACTGTTAAAAAGATTGCATTTCAACGGCAATAGGGTGGTGATTTTGTTTAGCATAATACCTTATCATTTCGCGGTGCTATACGCGTCATATGAATACACTTTGTATTGTGTCAAAACGTATATGAACGCTAAATGTGTATAAAAATGAAATAAATGCACTGTAACTATAATAGTAGCATGCGCTTTGTTTCTTACGGATAATATAAAAGCTCTGAAAACGATAAGAATTGCGGATTTGCGTATTTTACGTTGTCCAAGCGCACAATTATGTCTCGTGACTAGTATATATAGTCGTCAATGCCTTGTTGCTTTTCAGAAAAAGCAAACAGTTGCCGATACGACAAAAATAATTATCTTCAGTACGAACTGCTAGATTAAATTTTAACTGAAAAGTATGTTATTGATGATCATCTTAATGATTGTAAAAATACGAGGGTTCAACGACAGTTTTCGGAATGTCGTTCTCAACTCACTCCTTGAAGTTGCCTTAGCATGGTTCAATAGGTACATATGTGTAGCGCTGAACCAAACTAATTTAAGGGATAATAAAGGAAGGTGGGTCTTGCCATATTGTGCCCACGCTATTTTTAGAAGATAAACCTGTGTCTTAGCGTTGACAAACGTTAACTCGCATTTGCGCAGCACCCGTGAAGCTATGTGCTTGTTCACAGACGTATACATACCATCCACACCATCTGATCCGAAACTTCATCTAAAAAGGGCTCAACAGTGCAACCGCTACTTGCCTCTAGGAGAAAAACTTGTGGCTACGGAGGTGAGAAAACATGTTGCCAAATGTTGGATTCTCGTACATGAAATAGCCTACGTATTTGTTTTTGAAGCCTTCCGCAAAATAAAGTTTGCAGATTCTCATTTTCAAAACCAGTGACAGGCAGGATTCCTTATCGGATGAAGCAGTAGTAAACTTGGGTCGTTCCTTTAGGCAGCATATCAGTCTGCGCTTGAAAGTTAAACAAATGTGCGCAGTTGCATTGACCGTAAACGCTGTAGGAATTGCGAAGCAGTGATTTGCCTGCCCTTCGGTGGCGCTGGCGTTCACGGGCAAGGAAGCGTTTGCGTTCCAAACCTGCGGCCGACTCGGCGTCCCTGACGGGAAAGGAAAGACTCATTTGTAATACATAGGCGCCCTGTTCTCTCCTCCTTTCACCTCATCACACCTCGCATCACTCCTCAACCTCACTGCCTCTTCCCATCGCCTTCATATACTATACTATACACGGCTATGCTATGCTTTCCCCTTCCCCTCCTGTTTTCTCTCCTTCTCCCCCTCACCATCATTTCCTTTTCCCACCCCCTTGATATTCTATACAATACACGGCTGTACTATCAATTGCCCTTCCCCTCCTCATCAATCTCACTCGCTTTCCGCTCCTCCTTACTACCGTACTATACTGTACAATACACAGATATACCCTACTTTAACATCCCCTCCTCCTCACCTTCACTTCACTTTCCCAGCCATTGCTATACTGAACTACACAAGGCTATGATATAGATTACCTTCCCTCCTTCAGCTTTCCATCCTCCTCAACCTCAGTTCCCATTACCGTTCCTCGTTACACCATAATATACAAGGCTATGCTACGTGCTATATACATGGTTTTGCCTGCGTGACTCCAAGCGATGACATGAGATGGCAGTAGATGACAGCAGATGGCAGCAGATGTCATGGGACGACAGTCCGGGTCCCTAAAGTTCTCCGCACTTAACAGACACCTTTTCAAAGCCTATAGGCAGCATAGCCCCCTTCATCCCGTGTCATGTTTTCCGAAATAACTTTTAAACCATAAGTCGGTATTATACTTCCCGAGTGAGGCCATCACATCAGAAGTTATTTCTGCATGACATTCGTAGCACGTCCCCTGCAAGAGGATGTTGCTACGAAAGTACACCACCTTAAATGCACACGCCTCCGGCCCCTTGCAAGCAAGGATCTCTTGAGACAGTAGTACCGAGCGTCACTTCACCTTGTTGATATTTTTTTTCTCATTGTACAGCTTTTTAGGTTGATTGCTGACACCTCACATCATTCTGCGGCTTTGTCTCTTATATATATTTTACACTCTTTCAGTGCGCATTCTTTAAGCCTCGTTACCTTGCATCAACCCATTCTCCTCGAACATATGATCGCTTACAGAATTCACTTTGCCTTAGCAATCTTTGGCCACTAATGGCCCTTGCGCCATAAAACATTACATATCATCATCATATCCGTCTGGGGTGGCGACTGCGGGTCGGTGTATGACGTTTCACATTATCGTTCTGGGGCTGTAATTACTAATACTACGTAAGGTGTCTTGTTATAGAAGGTAATACGATGCAATCAGCGCAACTTCCTCGCCATGTCAAACGCAAGAGTAGGCGCATTTGGTAAAGATAAGTGCGAAAAGACTCACGTTGACTGCTACTTTTTGAGGCGCTCCCTATATTCGCGCAATTTTTACTCCACTGCACATAGTGGCCTAGGATACAGATGAGTGTCCATATCGGGGAGAGATACCTAAGGGAGCTTGACTCACTTGTGCTTAACAGCCACCAGGGGTACAGATGTTTTTAAATTGTAATTGAATCCTATAACAGAATGCAGGATATTTACCCAACAAGATTCATGGAAGCTATATATTAATAGCAACCACCCGGGTTTCTAGATTGCGCACCTCAATCTACGTACACGGGCGCTTTGACCACTTCGGCCCCATCAAAATGCGGCCGCCCCTTTCAGCTCTCCAAACCGTCTCCTCGAGCTCAGCAGCATTTAGCTTAGCAACCTTAGCAATATTTTCACGTGGTCGTGACGTTAACGAAGGCAGCTGTCGGCGTGTTGAAGCCTAAACTTTTTATTTTGGGTTAACTTTTGTCCGGG
Organism: Rhipicephalus sanguineus; assembly: GCF_013339695.2. Lineage (NCBI taxonomy): Eukaryota > Metazoa > Arthropoda > Arachnida > Ixodida > Ixodidae > Rhipicephalus > Rhipicephalus sanguineus. The sequence goes on along the minus strand of NC_051183.1, from coordinate 74,988,860 downwards.
AAATGAAAGTACTGCGTGCAAGCGATTCACACAGTAAACTCATAGCGGCGTGAACAGTCGTCGGCCATCTAGTAATGTGATCATCGGTCTTTAATGTGATCATCGTCTCTTAAAAGCGGTCATCAAACCTTCCAGCGTAGTCGCTGGTGCTCGCGTAAGCTCTGGAATAAGCTTGACTATTCGCGTCCTGCGCGAAATCTTAACAGAATGATCCAAAATAATCGCGAACCTTCTCAACCATTGCGAGGCGGCCTGCGCCGGGCATTGCTTACAGTTTTTTTTGTGGCTGAATCCCGGATACGTCGAAATAAAGTTTATAAAAGCGCGTGGCAATATTTAATGCTTAGTTACCACGGCGTGTACTAGCCAAAGCTATGGCGCTACCACACCAGTAACGATTGCCCACCGCTAACGTTCGACTTTGTGGCCATTCTTTCTGTTACTGTCATTCTTTCTGCTTCCGTACTCCTACTTCTGTGAAAGTCGTGGGGGGGGGGGGGGTCTAATCGTTGTGTTCTGTTTCCTTTTTTGATGACTTGAGTGTTGTTATCCGTCTATTTCTGAAACACTCTTGCCACAAATATTATTTCGACTCTACGATGAGCCTGCCTCTCATCGGTGTTTCTGTATAGTGGGGCGCAGCTGCACTACGCTACAATAATTTCCACTCTGTTTATCAGGTAATCTGTTCCAGATAATTAATCAATGCTAAATGGTGCGGCTCGAAAGAAGACGGCTTGGACAGAAAAGTGACGAGAACACGAGCATTTGTTAATTCAATTTTACTGTTTGAAAGAAGAGGCTGCATACAGAAGAAAGACAGGGGATAAAAAAGTGCAGGTTATCGTTATGCTATTGTCACTTATTATTCATACTCTATTTTAAGGAAACACCAACGATCTTTGAAGTACCGTGGTTTCATATTTAGTTGAAGGGCCTGTATTATGTACTTGGCGCTGTAATATTAAATACTGAAGCGTCTTCGCTTATTTTGCTTTGGTCTACACGTTGTTTTGAACAGACGTATGAAGAGTGCAAGTTTAGTTGCTATGTCGAAACCCAGTATTCTTTCGTTCTACCGGACGAGGATGGCACACCCTGCGACCCAAATAATCTCTTCAAGGTAATAATTTGCTTCTATCGTCATCCCCTTTCCTCGCCAAATTTTGAGCGCATTCACACTCATTCTGAATTACCCGTCATAGCTGCATTGGCCTAAACAACTTGCAATAGAAACAGTGTTACAGAACCTGGGAGTCTTCATGTAGAATAAATAATCCTACATAGTCCAAACTCTACTTAACGAATATGTCAAAGTTGGCATAGATTTTCTGCATTGTAGACACACCTGATTGCCAGAAGTACACATATTAAGTTTTAATCACTTTCGGCAATTACATGGTTGTAATATTGTTTTTTTAAACTAAGATATCCTTTGTTTGTTTGTTTGTTTCATGCTATTGAAGTTAGTATGTTGACTGTTGCCACAACAGTTTTGCACAAAGATAGTTGTGAGCCCTTCTCAAGCGGCCTCTACAGAGAGCAGCTTTTGCCTACAGCTGTCCTTCATCAATTTATTGATCAAAAATGAATAATAATAATAATAATAATAATAATAATAATAATAATAATAATAATAATAATAATAATAATAATAATAATAATAATAATAATAATAATAATAATAATACTATTATTATTATAATAATAATAATACTATTATTATTATTATTATTATTATTATTATTATTATTATTATTATTATTATTATTATTATTTACAATAAACGTAATAACTTCACCACTACTCTTAGCTTTTCTATAGGCTATAAATTATTGCTAATCAAAATTGAAGTTGAGGAAAGGAGATTTTTATTTCGCGAAGTTTTGCGCACAATTTTCCTGGCAACTGTAAAACATGTAACTGAGCTTGCAGAAATTAGGTAAAAGAGGCGTCACTGGTGTTGACATAACTGAAGTAACCAGGAGTAGACTCCAATTTGATGGTCCACATCATGCAATAGATATGTCCCAAATTATTTTACTAAATGCGGTTGGATTTCGTTGCATCAAGCTGTGTGTATACATGGCCTGTAGTTGCCCTCAAATACGCCTGTGCAGGAACCAAGCCTTTGTGGCCTAAAGAAAAATATTTTCTCAGAACAAACAAAAAGCTCCTTGTAAAATAATCTTCACAATTTACACTCTTCGCACCATTTTTCTTTCAGAAATGTGAAGGAGGAATCTGCAAAGTAAAATAATAAATGACAGCTGCCAATAAATGAAGTATTGAGCGAACGGCAGACTACTTTTCTTGCATGACGTTTTTTTCTGGTCCCTCCCTCCATTGACTGGTTGCGTGCTGGCTTTAAGAAGTGTTCAACGCTGAAAGATACTAGAAGAACAAACAGCACTATTTTACTTCAAGAACCTCTAGAAGCATTTTCATTTTTATTGATATGGAACCAACTAATAAATACATTTTCCCCGTGACTATTACTTTACTTCCCGATTTGGCTTCGATTTACCCACAAGAAGTTATATCTGCGCTAGCCATCAAGGGAACTGCGAAGTTTTGCAGAGCTCTATTGTGTGTGTTACAGCAAGGCACCACTTCTATCATAGCTACATTCTAAACCGTACATCTACTCTGTCAAAGCTAAATTAGGCATATAATCAATGTTTTAAGATTTGCCATAGAATGGAGCCTCTATATATTTACGTAAAGGAAACGTAGGGATTTGAAGCAGTGATAAGTTGTAATAAGTACGTCATACGTACCACTTATTTAACTGTCACATTCTCGATGTTCAGAGGAAAGTTGAAGTTACAGCTGTGACGGCAACAACATCGTTGATATTCCAATTCAATGCAACCATATCTAACACCTTCACAAAGCCAAGAACCACGGACTTCAAAAATAAAAGAGAAAGCAAGAAATCGTTCCTGCACACCGGATCTATATTTCTTGAGGAAACTGCTAGTAGCATGCATCCTCATATATCTCAAGCAAAAATATGCATGTTTTACGTGTACCACTAGAAGCGCAGTATCTCTTTCACACCTGTGTGACCTCCTATAGTCTACCTTGCACCAGAAGCCGCCATACCGAGCACAAAAACCGCTGGACATATTTAAGAGTAATTGAATATAATGTTTTCTAGGTCCTTATCTTTATCTATATATTCTCTCGACTGTAACTGCTCAAGCCGAGGCATTTGGTGGGCATCTTGAGAGACGTAGTCTCCGCATAGATGAATGATTTAGCTGCGGTTGTGAGAGTTGTCCATGGTAGCTTTTTGGTAGAAATTTCTTTGAGAAATTGCTATAATGTGTCTTAATTCCACAAAACGAACTACGTTTAAGCACTGCATTGCTGCAAAGAACTTTCATTCAAACAATTTTCTGTCTGTAAAGCATTGAGCCTACTGCAATTTTAAGCGTGTACATCAAAGTTATCTTTTCCTGGTGTGAACTCTAGCTAGAGCCTGTTTACCTGTCTTTACAAAGCAAATTATGACATCGATAATGAGGCACAAAGACAAAGCATCGCATGGTATTAAATTTTTCTTTCCTTGTGCACTTCAGGTTTAATTCGTATTCCTGCACGATTTGTCGTACTCCTTGGGTGCCTCAACAAGTGTTCTGCAGTAGCTAGACTGCTGCCACACCAGACGTCATTTCAGCAATTTTGCAAAGCATGCGCACAACTCCGCTTCTGTATAAAAGCGGTCTCCTTAGTGTTCAAGCGGTTTCTTAGCCATCTCTGTTGATTACCAGGATATTGCGAAGGACATACATGCTTTAATGCCGATGTTCACAAGAATAATAATTGATTTCTGTGGACTGATGCATCCGCTGTGGCCGCTGTGATCTCTGACAGCAGTACAGCCATGTGACGAAGAGGGCGATATGCAAGGTAGTGGTGCCATGTATGTACAGTAGCGGGCTGTACCAGTAGACGCTACAGGAAACGGCTGGCCGTAACTGAGGCCTGCGTGCAATAACTACACGGACGCATTGTCTCCGACCAGCCATATAATGTGAAATCACTAAAAATATACTCACGTGAGATTTCGAAAGAACATGTGTAAAATGAATGTACCTTAAATATGGTAGAGTTTCCCATTCAGTTTCCTTAAATGTGAGTGTAGTATTTCTGTGAAATATAGAAAGAACGATATAAACAACTTGAGCAACTCGTAACGTACTGTGTGACCACAAAAGATATAGACAGATAGACAGGGCAGAGAATGTTAACCCTCTCCGTGCTGCGGTGGTTGTTGTACTTGACTGCTGACCTGCAAGTCACGGGAACAAATGCCGGCCATGGTGGCCTGATTTCAATGGAGTCAAAATGCTAGAGGCCCGTGGGCTTAGATTTAGGTGCACCTAAGAAAAGGAACTCTAGGTGGTCAAAATTAATCTGGAGCCATTCACTACGTCGTCTCTCAAAATCATACCATGGTTTTGGGGCGTAGAACCCGAAGATTACTAGGGCGGAGACTGTCCCAACAAGGGGGCACTCAACTCCTCTACATTTCTTATACGCAAGCACAGCTTGGCCGTTGCATCACTTGATCTTCATAGTTTCATAGATCGCGTTCTTCAGCAGGGCCATACTCTCACACTGTGCATATGCCACCAGTGTGTCTAAGTAAACGTCCTGATTTTTCGCATGTCCTCCAGTAGAAGCACTGCACACCATGAGCTGCTCCTAAAGGAAGTGTGCAGTCGCCATAACATAGCCTCTAAAATCAAAATCCGGACATTCGCAACCAGAAACTCAATATAATGCAAACAACCGCACACATGATTCAGAAATACGTTCACTTGTACAGGAGTCCTACTGTGACGGACGAGAACAGCGACGTCTTACGTGCTCCTTACGTGCCAATATAATTGCCGTCGCAATACCTTAACATTGTAAACTAATTTTTAAACAAGCAAAGATTAACAGCCTCTTCATTGAAGGCGTGCGCAAGAAATTTAGAAATAAGAATGTACAGGCGCCCCGAAATAATTCGGAGTGCCGGAGCGGTGGCCGCTCGTCTGCGGAGCGTGCGGGGGCAAAATTAGTGCCTGGGTCTGCGCATGCGCGACATCCCTCGCAGGCTCGCTGCCCTCTCCAGTGCATCTAGATTGGTGTTACCTTGCTCTAAAAGCATAGAGGTGGGTGCCTTTGAGAAGGGGCTGTGCGGATGCGGTCGCTAAGACGCTCTGTGCGCGCGTGCGCACGCGGTGGAGCATACACGCGCGTGTATGCATGTTAATCGGCATCGGCGCCTTCAAAGCGAAAGACCTAACTGGCTTATTAGTCGCGAAATGTGACGGTCCGGTCAACCTTCACCCTCAACACTTGCGGTAGAAAAAATCAGAAAGCGGCATACTACACATCTACCGTTCAATATAACATGTAATAGTTAATTCAGCACCAAATACCAGAGTAATTCAAGAGTTCGAAGACTGCTTTAAAAAATTAGATGATTAACAAGACCAAAACGCGGACATCAGACGACACCTTTACAAAAACGTGCTAAAGCGTATTACTAATTAAATGAACGCAATTACCTATAATTAAAAGTATTGAAGTGTTGCGAACACTAATAGAGACTACTGATTACCAAGACTCCCTGATAAGACTGATCGCGCGAAATTAAGATTAATTAGGAGTTCATTTAAATTCAGTCATTAATAGGAGTTAGTTACAAGCTCATAACTAAGTGTTAATTAAGGTCGCGCCACAAGTATTACGGGTGCGTTTAGAGTTTCTGCTGCACAGAGCGCGAGAACGCTGTAGCCTACCGGCCCCGATCCCCGCGGATGTGAAAACAAAGAAAATGTCATGCTGAAAGCATATTCATCAATACCTTCACTTCACTGACAGAGTACATTCCATATTTAGCGTGTCAGATAACTCGGAGCTGTGAATGGCACTTCTGAGGCCCTGTTTTTGAAAGACCGCTTGGTGTTTTAAAGACAGGGTCAGGGAACACAACATGGATGCGCGCAACAAACGCGAGGGTCCCTAGATGACAGACATAAAAGTTGTGGCTGTGATGCCCATGCACACCTCACAACATGTTCAAGATGAGACGGTGCCGAATGAAAGCTGTAAATTATGGACACTTGCTCTGTCATAACCCAGCGTGAAAATTTGCGAAACTTTCACCAAAGCAAGAAAACTTGAGATCCTTAAAAGAACGTGTGACCCGTGCAGCAGCTAAATTGCCGTTAAGTTTGAGCTAGACTTAAGTTTAAAATGCAGCCAAGGAAAGAACTTGCTGCCCTCAAGAATGGATACCAATCCTTCAAAACGTTGGCGTCAGCATCGGTCGGCAAAAAGAAATTGGAGCTCTCAGACTCCCTCAAGAAATATATTTTGCTTTGAGGGCTCACCCGAGTTAGGCTCACCAAAATTTTCCTCAACTAGACTCACTGAGACTCAGTCTCACTAAACATTTTCTCAGCCGCACTCACTCAGATTCGGACTCACGGCTTGACTTGAGTCTGAGTCAGCCTGAGTGGACTCATGAGTCCGTTAGGGTAAAATTTGCTGTTTCGATCATATTGTCAATGCTCTTTAAGCCAATATCTCATTTAGTGGGTGCTCTACCATACGCCATTTATCTCGTGCCGTCTTATACTAGTTATCAGTGGTTTCAAGCCAGTCAGGGCATTGTTATAAAATGCGCGACTCACACGAGATATTTAATTATGTACTTCTCGTAGAAGAGCTTGCGGGGGAAGTCATGGCATCCCCACCCCGAGCAATAAATATTGAGATGGCGCATGAACGCTAGTGCGTTGAGATATATCTGAATAGATTTGAGTATAAACTTAAGCCTATATAAGGCTGGTAGTAATGGTGAATATGAGTAGATTAGACAGCAATAACAGGTGGAGCTCACTGTCGGCAACGTTAATACTGGCATTGCAATGCCCGACAAGAAATGGCGGCAACAAAGGACTCGCATGATCCAACAATCTCTATAGAGTAACCACTCGGCACGGACCGTGTTTGGATTCGGCCTTGGCCGCGTATGTACCGAAAGTGTTCGCGGAACTCAGTACATGACTGCCAAGTGACCGCAAAGCTATTGTCACTGCCATTACTTTAAAGCAATGAACAGTTACATACCTCCCCTGCAGTTGTAGTGGCGATTGTGAACAGCTTCGCTGCACATCCGCTTTCGCAACTTCAGATGGCAGGAAAACATTTTTTTATATTATTATATTGTCTATAGGAAAACATCGAAATATCCAGAAGAAACGCAAGCGTGACCTAGTTTCGCAATACTAACCCTACTGTTCAACCTCGTGCTTCGATATTTCGTAGACTAAAGGAAGCTGCCGTTCACTGTTCTCTTGTCAGAGTGGCTGACTATCTATAGGTGAGTTGGTCATTCATGATTTGAAATACGGGCGAGCAACTACACAAGGACCCAACCAAGCTGGCAGTAATTAGCACACGACAAGCGCATGAAATGAGCTTGTCATGTGCTAATTACTGTCGGAAGGTAAAGACAAGAAGATAGGACACGAAAACATAAAAACAAGCGCACTTCGTGCGCTTGTGTCTATCTTCTTGTGTCCCTGCGTAGTTACGCGCTCGCATTTTCACTCCGCTAATATCGTTCAGAACGTTGCTTCGAAAACAGAAAGTCAGTGTGACGGTGGCGGATAATTTTGCCTGCAGTTTGGGTTAATACCTTTTATTGCTCAATTACAAAGGCTGCACATTTGTTTTTACATCAGCCAAATTTGCAGAGAGAGAGAATAAGAACAGAAGAAAGACAGGTAGGTTAACCAGGGCTGAGCCCAGTAGGCTGCCCTGCACTTGAGAAGAGGGGAGGGGGAAGGAAAGTTCTAGAGGAGGAGAGCAAAGTCATTGTTTCAGCCGACGTCACAGTTCCGCGTTTCCTATCACAAGCGGCGAATCAGTCCGGTATCCCTGAGAAAACTCAACAGTGCTTTCGTTGCCTTTCGGAACTGTGACGGGCAGCCCCTTGGTCCCAATATCTTCTCGACAGTGAAAGCGCTTCTATCCAGTTGATTTAAAGGGACACTAAAGAGAAACAACGAATTGGTTTAGATTGATAGTGTGCTCGGAGAACTCTTGTGTAGTTTATTTCACCACCATAGGTTTATTATTAGAGGAGAAAAGCAAATTCAAAGTTTAATTTTCAAATTTCGCGCCGAACTTTGTAATTCGTGACGTAAAAGATTTCAAAGAGCATTTAACGTATTTTGGCGCCACTGGCTCGACTAAATTTCCACAATCTCGTTATGTCAAGTCTCTGGCCCCCTCAGAGGACAATGTACTTCGATTTATCCGATTAGGAACTACGTAGGCACTAGCAGACGCCGTCAAAAATATGTGACGTCACGGCAAATAGTGCGGAAATTTCAAGGTGGCGTCGCCGCCTGTATTTTCTTTTTTCGTGTTTTCTCTCTTATTAAGCGTCTTCTTGCAGCAAGCGTGGTGTTTTTGGTATCGTGGAAGAGTACTTTACTAATGCGAGAAAAAATCGTTTTGCTCTTTAGTGTCCCTTTAAAGCAGTGCGGAGGGGAAGCCTCTCGTTTGCGTATGTCTGGCAGTAACAGAAAGGGCGCTCAATAGTTTCATCGACGTGACAGTCGTTCCACTCGGCGTTGTCGGCCTTCTCAACCTTAAATTAGTAGGCGTTGGTGAATGCTATACCCAGACGCACACGACACATGCAACACTGTATCTTCCTCCCAGGAAAGACCAGGCAGTAACCGTAGTCGTAGAGACGGGTTGAGAGAATACACTCAGTGGTGTGTGAGCTGTGATGTTTGCCACTTTTGCACCGTCACGTTCTGCACCAGCTCACTTAAGTATCGAGCCGCGTCAATACTGGATAAACATATAGAAACAAGGTTTTTTTCTACGTGTGCTTTTCTGGCAGCTTCATCGGCGAAGTCGTTGCAGAGCAATATGAATATGGCTACATTTTTCGATGCGCGAGGTTGGGAACTGCCCAAGCTTGTAATTGTAACTTTTGTCTTGAATTTCAGAAATGCAATGGAGGAAAATGCGCACAGTTCATCGATGACGCATCGCCAATGAAGCGGCAGATACGACAGTCTTGCACTCACTGAAACATATACGTTACGTTGTGCAGGAACTCATCACAGAATAAACTATCACTTATAAAGTACTCTTTCAGTCAGGGCACTCTTTTCGAACGGATCCAATCTTTGAAAAGAACCATGTGTACAAAGCTTATTCTTTCATCAGTGTCCCGTTGTATCTACCTTTACCCTCATGTTTCTGTGCTTTTTTAAGATGAATGTTAACCAACTAATAAGACCATTGTTGTATGTAGTTGTGAAAACCAAGTCAGCTAGGATCTCCATTATTGCAGGTGTACAGCCATGCCGCGGGGACATACCAAGCGATCAGATAATTAGGATTCCTTGTATACCATTGAGAAGCCAACGAAACAAAGGTACGTTTTTACTGCTACTTGAGCATTTTTGTGTTAATTCTGTGCACCGCTTTTCAGCTGCATGGTCGAAATGTCTCGCGTATTTAACGCTGGTATGTCCGATTTTCAAAACAGTGCCCAGTTTCAATATTATTTCGATCATAGTTCAGTCGTCACTCATTGTCTGCTTGCGAAAAATCCCCTTCAAGGAACGGCGTACGCACTTGTTAATATGTATCATCTGTGTTGCTTCCACAAATCCCGCAATTATATCAATGTGGTGTTGACACTAAGTCTATTGAATTGACTATTTAGTTAAATTCGAAAGTTTATAAAATCGATAAAAGGAACTTCGGTCATTCTAAATCTACACTTGAAACTCATCGACATCCGAAAGCTATTGCGGCATTGTATTTGCCGCTAATTCGTGCCCGGCTCCTGTTAAAGCGCGAAGAGCGGCCTGAATTTCTGGTGCGCCAAACAGAAAGAAAAAAATGAAACAACACACTTCGGCGTTCTAGAGAGAAATGCGAATTTATTTTGCAGGCAGAAGTACCCGTGACCTTCGCATGAGCAGCGCTCCATCAGCAGTAGGAGCATGGAGGTCATATGAACATTATAAGTAGCCTAAACTATGAAACAAGAAAACCGAAAACCGCCGCCTGTCGCACCACCTGGTACTTAAGAGCGCCGTAGACTTCTGAGATCGTGGTTCTCTGCATGAACGCGGCGTGCAGCCTCTCAAAAGTTAATCTAGGTTCGTGACGAGGGCGCTTAGACGTTTTAATGCGACAGCGTTAGCGTGCACGGTCGCAGAAAAATCGTTGTATGTTAAAAAATATAGAAACCAGCTGTTGTCTTGCTCATTTATCTCAGGGAAAACTTCGTTACATCGAGTTTGGTGGCCAAGTTAGTGTCGTTAATTGGGATTGACGGCAACATTGAACTATACGCTACCTGCCGGAGAATGGAAATTTCTTCGTTAGATCGGGAACTTTGTACATTCGGGTTTCATTAGGTCGAGATTTAAAGTTCCCCAAAGCAAGCCAGAGGTCGAATTTAGTTGTGGCGTTGCAGTTGTGCGCGAGTCTACAGTGAACGCTGGCGGAGTTGCGTCCGCTTTCTCGCTTCCCTCTTGCCTTCGCTGGGCTCCGTTTTTCGGCTCGTCTATACTCGCGGACAACTTTTCTTGGCAATGAAGTGAAGGCTACAGAGCCACAATGCACGTATCCTACCGCTAATGACTGTAGTCCCACAACTGCGTCCCTATTTTCTGCGTGAGATATATAAAATACTCCTTCATTTTCTACATGTAGCTTTTTGAGACGGAACGCAGCGCACACAAGCGAGATATTTGTATTTCTTTTACTTTAAAGGGACACTAAAGGCAAATAACAATTTATGTCAGAGGGAAAGCCCAATGTATGACAACTTCTAAAACGGCAATATTATCAACAGCAGTGCCCTACTTACCGAGAAATTAAGCTAAATGTATCACATGACGAGCGCCACGAGTGGGACATTTTCGAAGTGATCCCGATGACGTAGGGAAGTCGGCCTACAATAAATCACTAGTAATCAAACTAGCAGCAGTAAAAAAAGAACATTCCGAGCATCAAAAGACGTAATAAAATGCTGTTTGTTCGTTTCCGCTTGATTCATGGAAAACAAAACCTCCGTGGCGTTGCCATGGGGAACGGCGCGCGTGGTTCAAAGGTTCCGTTTTCGCCGAACTGTGCCTCGCCCGTCTCAGTGATAGTTTCGGGATCGCGTACTGCCGTGCGTGTTTTGCGCGCTCGTGAAGGTCGCTCTGACAAAAAGTTCGACAAAATGCCGCATGCGCGTGATATTGCCGGATGCCCGAATGGTGCACAACGCCAGTGTTGCAGCAAGGAAACCGGTGTGTCTTTTCACTGGGTGCCGCGGAATGAACCCTTACGCTCGAAGTGGCTTAATGTCATGCCATTGCGCCAGTGTGCTAAACAGTCAAAACCTCTGCGTGTGTGCTCGCTGCACTTTCGTACTGAGGATTACGAGACCAACCGCAACTTGGTGACGGCTTTGAATGTGCCCATCCGAGCAAGTCTTTGCCGCAGCGCCGTTGTTGCTACTGTGGGTCCCGCTACTTCCGCTCGGCTGCTACTAGTGTCGGCGGCCGCGCAGTAAAAGCGGGCAACGTTGGGCATGGCAGCAGTGACGTATGAGAGTCGTATTTTCAGGCGGCAGATTTGAAGCGCGCTAACGCGATGCGGACCACTAAAAACGTGATTTTATTTCAAAATAAGCACTTCCTTGGCACAAAAGCAGCGCTACGAGGTTTCTGGACCGCTATTTCAACAATCAACGTCGACTTAATATTTGCCTTTAGTGTCCCTTTAAACGTTGTCACTTTGCGTTTTTGCGTGCGTGAAAAAGTCGCGCCTTTTACTCGTATCTTAGACGCTAAGCAGCGTTTGCGTCGAAATGCAACGCTAGCCATCACTTTCCACGGCGTTACGAGACGCGCGCCAAACCGGACTACTTCGCGTAGCAGTACATGTGCAGACGCTCCGCCCCCGTAGTTTTCCCTTCATTTCCAAGAAAAGTTGTCCGCCAGTATATCCACCTCTCCGAGTTAAAGCCCCTATACATTCGGAAAAGTACAGCTTTCTCTTGATCTACGCCGCTTCCTCCTCTCCACGCCTCTGATAGGGCGGCTGCGGTCACGCGGTAGCCGCGCGCCCTCTTTCTCGGTATTTTGTTTCCTTCGCCTCTCGGCGCCATGTTGAACGCTCCAACGTGCCATGTTCTGTGTGTTCGCCCCATGTGAAGTGCACGAAGTGTGAAGTGCACGTGTGCGTCTCGCTCGTTTTGTCGCGATGCCGGTTTGCTGTGCGTTTGGCTGCCATAACCGTGACACCCAAGGGAAAAAGTTTGTTGCCATTCCGCGAGGAATAAAGAATGCAGCTCGTCGCAAAGTCTGGCTCCCCAGAATAGGTCGAGCAAACTTCGAGCAGAGATCGGCGTGGTTTTGTGATGTAAGTGCTCGTGCGTTTTTACTCTTGACAGGCGTCTTACTTTGCCGTGTGACATATGTGGTGTATTACTTACTCAATGTCACGAGAAATTTTGTGTAATTTGCCATGCACCAAGGCAGTCACATTCTCGAGCAAGTGACTGTCTTGAACATCAGATGGTCGAAATTTCCGGAACCCTCCACTACGGCGTGCCTCATAATCATATCGCGGTTTTGGCACGTAAAACCCCACATATTATTAACTCTGAAAGAACGAGTGTCGTGCACTGCAACACTAGGTTGTGTTCCACACATTCTACTAACCTTTCACTGTGATGTGCGGACGGAAGGGCGAAGACGGAGCGAGCGTCGGAATAAAGTGCGATTGCAAAAAAAAGAAAAGGACCTAGCGCGCAGAATTTATCGAAAGCCGTGCATTTACGCGCAGCTCCTCCATCATATTGTCTAATTTGGCGAACCACTTTTGGGTGACAGTAGGAACTTTCTGCAAATTCGGAACATGAGCGGGGCTTTAGTTCAGCGGACCACGGCTCATCAGCCTGCGTGTCATCCTAAATTATCGCGTCGTACTTAGCGCACAATTTCCGAAACGCTGTGGTAGTTGTAGCAGATGCCTCTTTGACGCGCAGTAGATCAAAGCAATAAATTTTCAATTAAAGCGCAGCCACGCGCTTGTTTTTATAAACGTTCATTCATAATTATAACGTTCTCCGACGCTTATGGTGTTTAGCTGCTGTGATAAGATTTCCAGTTACTTCCAGTGATAAGAGTTCCAGTTACCGATATCCGCGCCACATACACGGGGAAACGCTATACGCTCCGAAAAGAACCGTAAGCGACGTGCAATTTGCTACAAATTGTACATGGCTTGCAGCAGCTCTTTTGGCGTGCTATAAGGGAATTAGATGGTGCGCACACTCACACCAACTGACAAAATTAACGCAGAAATAAACATAATCATTACACACAGCCGTATGCGAGACATGGCATGCGGCCACGGCTGGACTAGAAAGGCTGTGGCTAAAGTGGCAGCGCCAGCACGCAACCGGCCTGAAAGCTTCAGGCGTCCACGTGGAGCGCTCGAGGGGGCGCCGCCATCGCACGGGAAAGGCGCGCAGGAGAGGAGGCGGCGGAGGGGAGAGCAGATGGCAGTACTTTTACGAAGTATAGGGGCTTTACTCCGAGTGCCCTTCCTCAGCGTCCGAGGTGGAAACGCAAGAAGCACGCGCATCTGCTAGCAGAAAAGAGACTCGTATTCGCCTACTGACAGCGTCTCTTGGTCGCGACGTCACCTAATCATGCAGGTGACGTCATGACGGCTGCTGTCGATAGAGGAAAGGCACGGAGAGGAGCAAGCGAGCGTCTGTTGGTAGTTTAGGGGCCCTTTAAGTGCATTTTATAGTTTCATCTTCGTTGATGTATTTATTGGCGGGATTGCATTTCTGCTTTTTTTCGCAAAGATCTTCCTCGTCCAAAACTCCACAGAGCGCGAAATAACATTCGCATAATGGTTTGCCCACGAGTTTTGATCAGTCGTTGCCGGGCCTTCGTAAATTAAACGCGTTTTTCTTGTCGCCTACGTGCTCTCTGAGAGCTTCGGCCGACCGCTGGCCCCGATCCAACAATAGATATGTTGATAATGTTGTAAGCGAGATTTAAGGCCTGCGACGGAAGCAGTCCGTTTGGAAGCAGTATCGCAAAAAGCAGGTATCGGTGCTTGCTTAATTTGTGCATTTTTAACACGAAAGTGTTTTATGCCGGGGTCCACCAAGACTCAAGTGACGCATTTCCGTCGCAGAAATGACGTCGAAAAATTCACACGATCAGATGGCAAAGAAAAAAAGTTCCGTCAACGGGCATCGAACCCACGGTCGCTCGGTCCGCAACAACAGATGCCGGGCACGCTATCTACTGCGCCACGGTCACAGACTCTATAGAGGCTTTACCCAGGCAGCACGCCGCCATTGGACCGATCTTGGCCCAACGTCGGCAAATGACGGCAGCAATATTGGCCCCACGTCGGCAAATCACGCTCGCGCTACTTTCACCCGCATCGGCCCGACGTCGGCTAGCCGCCATTGGGCTGATGCGGGCTTCGGGCCGACGTGGGCTAGCCAGCGTCGGTCCGAGACGGGCCTGCCGTTATTCAGCCGATGATGGCAAGCCGTCATTGGGCCTATGTATGCTAGCCGATGCTGGCGTGGTGTCGGCCCCGCCGACGTCGGGTAGCCGCCGGCGTGACCGTTTACACCCGTTATTATGTTTTAGCAGTGGTGGCTTAACGTGCGTTAAGTACGGTAGTACTGTACCGTGGTGGTCTGCACGTAGCTAGTTTATATGGGGACACCGGCGGTAGTTGCTCGATGCGTAAAGTAACTTGATCAGACAGGCTGATACATGTGTTATAAAGTAAAATGGCTGCGTCCCGAAGACGGCAGTTCGGTATTACTGTGGTTACTGGACTGTAAGTCAGCAGCGCTGAAATAGACTATTCGCGGCCCAACGGCATTCATCGACTACCATTGGTGCCATATTCGAAAAATGCTTCCTAATTAGAACGACTGCTCCACTGATGTCTTAGTGTGCGATTAAGACCCACAATTCTGTCGAATCATGCAAGGCCGAGAACGAAAGTCAATATTTTCTCTAACACAACTAAATTGATGAAAGGCCTGCTGCACCAACTACACATGCGTCTGAGAAATTAAGGAGCAACACACTTGCAAGGTGAAAAACACAAATTTATTCACAGATATGAACACACGCCAGCAGTTCCGGAATAATTATGCCACAAAGGAATATCTAAACATCTACAGATACCGTAGCCAACATCTAAAACAACCCCACAGCCACCGTGTTCCTCAGAAAAAGCAGGACAATCCTAATCGAGAATGGGGTGAGGCGCAAAATCATAGGCGTGAGCAGGGTTCCCCTTCAGAGGGGGGGGGGGGGGGGCGAAGGTTCATCGCGGACCCCCCCCTCCCCATTAAGTCCATGTGTTTGTTTGGCAGACCTTGCGCCCACCTCTTCTTAGGTGACTACGGGGGCCGGCCGCCCCCCTGCCCCACTGTGCGCACGCCTATGCGAAGAGTTACAATCTCTTCAACGTTATGCGCGGCACATTCACTATAAATATTGAAACTAGAACGGGCAAAAATAGCACTAAGGATTAACGAAGAATATCTTAGCTGCTTGCGTTTTGCGGACGACATCGCGCTTTTCAGTAACGACGGTGCCGAATCACGAAAAAAATTCTGGAGATGTAAACGAAGGCAACATTAAAGTAGGATTAAAGACGGACCCGAAGAAAAGAAAGATAATGTTAGGCGGCTTGCCGACAAAGCGTGATTAAGGGTGGCAACTAGACTAGAAGATTGTGTGTACGCGTGAGCTAATTACGAGCAGAGGAGCACCCCCCCCCCCCCACGTTTATTAAATTCACCAAGGAACGGTAGGCATTCGCAACAGATGACTGGCATTTAAATTAGCGTTATCCTTTAGGCGGTAATTTTAATTTTTTCAGTGATAACTTAAGGGACAAAAAGATGGATAAACTGCTGCACGCGACGCGAAAAACATTGCGAGCGGTACCACAAGATCCCATGAACTCTACATCTAAACAAGATAGACACGCACGCATTCCTAATCTAAAGGTAAGATTGTAACAGAAAGGAATCGTGCATAAAAACCACTCACGTGTGCCCGTTCGATCGCTAAACACACGAGCGAATAAAAAATGCAAGCGCACCATATCAGAATACACAAAACACGATGGTCAATAGAAAATACGCGATAAGAAGAGAACAAAAATCTGATGACACGTAACAGTAGTGAACACGTGGCCTTATATGAGGTGAGCGAGGTCAACATGGAAGCAGGGGGCCACTGGTTTCTCGCTGCGGTGATCTCTGCCGAAAACAATGCCGGAATCCTGCCACGTATCCGTCTCGTGCACGATTTTGACTTTCCACCAAACATGTCCGCACACCGCACTTCTTGAAAAATTCTGCTGGTCGGAGTGAAAAAAACCTGCTCCCGCAGCTACATTTGTCCCTACGTCAGGACGGCCACCCTACCCTGCCTGGTCAAGCGAGTTTCGCGACAATGACGCTGAACGAGGGGAAGGGAGGGAGCGGGGGGGTTAGAGGTTGAAGAAGACGACAAAAAAAAAATCGAATTCTCTCTTCTCGAAAGCACGGCTCAGCCCACCACAATGGTGTGCGATCCCCCCAGCATGTCTATGGGCATGCCGTTTGAGAAAGGCGTTCGTCGAATTTTTAATGCATCACTTGTTGCCACATGTCGCTACATGAAAACTTTGCGTACACCACGTTGGAGCCGCATTTTTCATCGTATTTCACGTGCCATAATAATAATTTTATGCGACTGTTTCTGAAAGCACGCGGGAAGCAATCGTTGAGCGAGATTTTTACTTGAAAAAGATATGTATGTCACAAAATGAACGGCAACGAAGTGCAAATGCGAACTGGCAAACATGTGGCAAACACGTGTTTGTCAGTTCGTTAAAGATGGTCAGCGGGCTAGTTGATTTGGAAACATTCAAACGACGAAACGTGTCTTCACTTCGCCCGGTCTTTTTTGCATCATACCTATTTTTCTCAAGTAATGAACCAACTCGCTCAGCAACACGCCTTGCTGAGCTTTTTACTATTTTCATAAAGTAAAATTATGTGACATCACTGAAGCAAATGCGCTTGTTACGCTTGACCCAAACACGCGTGTGAGTAAATATGTGTAAACACAGGGATCGGAAACTGACATTCAGCGGCTGAAAGGATATAGCGCTATAAATATGATGACAGGCTCGATTTATGCACAGAATTATTATTCACATAAAACTTCTTCCGCTAAAAGCATTTGTGCGGGAATGTTTGGGTGAATTTTGATGCTGGATACATTAGTGAAGTCGGCCGACCAGTGGCAAAAACATTTACAAAACAGAGGTACTTCGAATTCGGCCCATGAAGTTAGTGGTATGTGTTATAACGTTTCAACATTTTTGATAGCGTTGAACAACTGGTCAACGAAGTGGCCATCTAATTTCAGTCAGTTATTCTTCTAAAGACCACCTTTTTTTGGTAAAAAGGTGACTGTGCTAGTGATAGTTGTTAGTCACTGTCATAGTAGAAACTAATAAGAGAATGCAAGCTATTCAGTCGGCGATACTTCGCGCCCCGAGTCGTACGTGCTGCATTAGCACGGTACAATATTTGAACTTTGTTATTTGTGCTAGTACAGCAATCCATGTAGCGGCATTCTGCAGCTTAAGCTACAAATATTCAAGCGCGTAATGCTCTATTGCATTACGATTGTATCCTAGGTGGGCGAGCTGCCGGGCTTCTTCGGCGGGCTGAAGGTAGAGCGCAACGTCGAGGTTATTCTCGTCACTGACGGCCGGCAACACGGCGTCCAGCGTCGTTGAGGGGCTTCCGGGAACTAGTTTGAATGGCGGCATATGTGCGCCGTTTCTCACACTGCCGTGTTAACTTCAGGTTATGTGCGGAAGATATTATGGGGTCCCCTGTCATGTGTTCGACGTACAGTACATTGCCAGCATGTCGGCGAAGGTTTCATTTCGCCGCTCGGTGAGGCCATTCGCCTGCGGGTGATGTCCATCGGCGTGGCTCTATTTCAAGATGGTTTGCGTTAGCTCTGCCGTAAAAGCCGTACCTTTGTCGGTGACGAGGACTTTTGGAGCGACGCAGGAGGACGTTCTCAACAGGGCATGTATAACTGTCTGAAGGGAGACAAGAAAGTTCCAACATCGTCGATAAGCCATCGGCTCCGCCGATGTCAGCTAAACCACGGCAGAATGACGGCATGCTCGGCCCAATATTGCCGGTGAAAACCATCGGCTCGGCCGATGTCGGCGAAAGTACGGCCAAATGGCGGCTAACTCGGCCCAGTGTTGCCGGTGAAAGCTATCGGCTAAGCCGATATCGGCGGAAGAACAGCAAAACGCCGGTAAATTCGGCCCAATGTTGCCGGTGAAAGAAATCGGCTAAGCCGATATCGGCGGAAAGACGGCAGGACGCCGGAATACTTGGCCCAATGTTGCCGGTGGAAGCCCAACATCGGCTGAAAGGCGGCAAAATCGGCCCAACTTTGCCGGCCAATGTCACCGGCTCCGCCGATGTCGGCGCCAGGCTGGCAATGCTGGCCCGAGGTGGGGCCGCGCACAGCCGCCGTAAAACCAATATCGGCCCGACGTTGTGTGCTGCCTGGGTACAAACGTGCCTTTTATATCTACCACTCTCCCGGTCGGCGGGGTGGTGTTGCCCTCTGGGAGCGGTAAAGCAATTCGTCATTACTGTGGCCTTTAGCACCTGCAACGCGTTACACGTCCCTCCCATTCGGCGCATTTTCAATAGAAGTTCAATTTTGTCAATGCCTTAGCATACCGCGAGGTGGCGACCCTACCCCAAGCGTCGTTAAAGCATCGGCCTCGCTCATAGCATCACACTAATCGAAAGCAGAAATAGCTCTGCGACGCGTGCCTGCCTCACCTAGCTGTAACACCGCATTCACCACTCACTTGCTCGCCCCGAGAAAAATCGCGGCCGGGCTACCGGGCACGCTACCGGGACGGCACGACGCGCCTTGCGTGTCCCTCTAGTCCGGCCGTGGGTGTTCAATCACATTTTTACATGCCGCGCGACGGCGACCAAGCTCTGCGTCAAATATGCGACGTTCTTCTGGCTATCACACCTCGTTCTCTGATTACGCTTTCACCATTAACTACTACAGCTGCCACAAGGGTTTGTTTAATCATTTAACATGGACGTTAGTCGTCGGCATGGAAATGTACCACCAATCATCAAAGTGCCTGCATCCACGTTAAACGGTGCTATAGCTGCCAGGCATCAATATACGTTATGCAAACTCTTTCATATCAATTTATAGTAAACATTCAATTACTTCTGTAAGGGCATGCTTTACTTTCGTGTTATTCCGATTCCTGTGATGGAAGGATCTACTATCTTTTTTTCCTTCTGTGTAACAACATATAGCGAAATGAAAACACACGTACAGCAGAACTCAAATTTTCTAATAGGAACACTTTGTTTATACTTCCTTTATTAACAACTTGCAGGCACTTCCTTCTATACGGAATGCTTTACAGGCATTGTATAACAGGTGCAGAAGGGTACGCAGCAGTATGTCATATTCCTGAAATTAAAGAGAAGACCCGGACCTCACAGCATTTTCTCTAACAACAACAAAAAAAAGACAGCACTGACAGAGTTTCAGTTATATAGCCCTAAGTAGTCTGCAACTTCAATTAATAAACACTGCTATTGAATCAAACATTCATTTCCACTACCACGACAAAATTTTGTCTTCTTTACGCAGAAAGCCAGCGACACAAGCACGCAAGATAAAAAGCGCACAAACGCCGCAGCGTGAGCGCGTTACAAAGAAATAAGGTCGAGCGCACGCTGGAGGGGAACGCTAACTGAACCGACCAAAGTGGGCACTCGGCATCAGCAATCGTCAAGGCCCAACCGCATGCACGCGATTTTCGAGCGACGGCGACGAGCGACAGCGACGAGCGACATGATTTGCTGTCGCGGAGGGCTAGCCATCGCCGTCACTTGTCGCGTCGCAGCTTTCTGGAACAACAGAAAAAATCGCTTGTCGCCCGGAAGTGTGCATGACTATTTCCGGCAACATGGCAGCATCACCGATCCTCGCTTCGGTTGCAATTTGCTTTTGATGCTTCCAATCGGTGCGTACTTCAAGGAATGCAAGTTATAGCCTACCTTCTTTACAAACCCATCTCACGCGGAGAGCGAGGCAGCGGCCGTATTTTGTCGTTAATTTCGATCGACGGCTCGTTTTGATGTTTCGGTGGTAGCTTGCTGCATTGTTGGTAGCTCACTGCAATGCAGCGGTGGAACAGCCGAAATAGGATTTGGAGCAATTTTTGGAGCAGCAAAATGTTGCTTTTCGAGCACAAAATTCCAAATTTGAAGCAGGTTGCGAAAAAAAACATCAATTTTCAGCCCGAAATCCCAAATTTGGAGCAGTATAACAAAGGAGGCTTACTTTTAGAAAAGAAAACAAAAATATGTAAAAACCATTCGACATCAGCTAATTCGTGCGCAGTGCACGTGAACACTGCTATTTCAATAAAAGCAGTGTATTGAGCCACCCCACAGTGCGAACAATGACTCAGTCAGTGTGAACAATGACTAAGTTCACATTAGCATTTGCAAGACCTGTCAAAATATTCAACAGGCACTGGAAATGCTAATGTGGACCTGCGAACATGTATATTTGGGAGATTCGTAAAGCAGGAGCAAGTGGGTGTAGCGAAAGAAAACTGACATACGCTTTTGTCTACTGTTTCTCAAGGCCGCAGAACACCATACACAGCAGCTCCAAATGATTGCCAATAATTTTTTAGACGTCAGCGATCATACTAGTACTCTAAATTACACGGCGCGTGCACGAATGAGTAATTAAGGAACAACATGTGCTGTGTCCCTGAGAGCTAGTACTAATAGCCCCTTCTAAATCTCAGTATGCTTTTTCGCAGGACAACAGTGTACTGCGGCAAAAGTGGCTTAAAAGCGTTCTGCACGCAATAAAACAATCAAACAGGAAATTTGAGAACTACTGTCATTTTCTATTGCGATAGCAACTATATGGACACTCTCGACGAGTTTTTGCCGTCATCTCCCGTATAAAGTCCAAATTGATAACATATCCCTGTGCATAGTATGTTCTACCGTGGGTAAAAGCGCGCGAGTGCGTGTGACGAACGCGGCTGAAACAGATCTCAAACGATCCAGCCCATCTACGTCGCTCGGAGGGTGCATGCACAACTCCGATCGGGAAGCTTGCCATCGAAGCGTAGAGGAAACACCCCGCCCGTCTTGAACGAGCATGAAAACACGCGAGAGGCGGGGTGGGGGGGCTGTCGTCGAGCAGCAACTTTTGAACTTTGATTCTAAGGGCGCGGTCGTGATGGCTGGCGCGCGCGCTATCTCGGCAGCCATCAGCGGGCGACTCCTATTTCCTGCTACATGCTGCGCTCTCAATGCGAAGCCACTGTGCAGAAAGAGCATCTTTCCCTGGCCCTTTGTAATGGGTTGGAAGCTTTAAACGACAAACTGGTTACGTAATTCGCATTCTGTGACGCCCGGTAGTTATTTAACTCTCCCACCACGCTTTATAACATACGTTAACGTGAGAAAGAGAGAGAGAGAGGCAATTAACTTTATTCTGACCCTGAGGAAACGGATCATGGGAGCCTTATGGGCTTGCTTGGCAACCAATAGAAGTGCACTTGCGAGGAACCCTGTACGCTATAAATTATCATAATTTTTGTGAAGTAGGGAAGCAGCCACTATGCAAATTTTTCCCCAATCTGCGGAGAACCGTGGTACCCGCTAAACACCCGTAAGGTATTATGTGCACTTTGTTAATAGTGTGGGTGATGACGATGAAGAATTATGGCAGAGCCCTTTGTAATGCGCCGGGAGCATTCAACAACCCACCCACTCGTTGCGCAATTCGCATTGTGTGACGCCTGGTTGCTATTTTACTCTTCTACCACACATTACATATGAGGCGTTTTTTTTCGAAATGGGTCAAATCCATCCAAAGAGAATTTGAGAAAACGGCAAAAATTTGCTATGCAAACTAAATACAACGCTGTCAAAGCTATTCTATGATATGTTTTACATGTCGGCTAGGGGAAGTTTCTGGCCACAATCAATTAAAAAATATGCAGCGGATTTCACCATTATTAGCATGATAACTTTGGATTTGGCTCATTTCGAATTGAGACATGGAATTCAATGCGGTATTCTTGAAAAAACTTTATTGAAATTCGGGCAGTGACACATTCTTCCTTCGTCGGCGTCGACATTGCTTCTGTTCACGATGTCGTCGACGTCTCGGGACCGATCTCTCGCCGATCTCTTCACTTCCACCAGAATCCATGATAATCCAGCTCCGAAAGGGCAAAAAAAAAAAATAAAACTTGCACAAACACCCAGAAAACAGGCAGAGTAGTCAGGCTAGGCGGGAAATCGCACGGAGGCTTCCACGTTCGCCGAATCACGTGATCGCCGAAGTGCTCTACTATCGG
>NC_051183.1:74865595-74966167 GCF_013339695.2 Rhipicephalus sanguineus | reverse complement strand
AATTTGACAAGATGGCGGAATTTGGCAGTGTCGAAGATAGCACCCCTGGCTTTCTTGCTGCTTCTGTACGGTTCGCACAGATGGCAATGGCGATGCGCGACTGCGTCGTCTCATTCCTACTGTCCACGAGTGCACTTCTCACTCTTTTGCGTCGCGCTTTTGGCGCTTCTCGCGCTCGTCGCACTTCATGTATCATCCGAATTAACCGCTTTGCGGCCAAATATGAACCAATTAACGAGAGCTTGATGCCAATAAGCAATGCATATTCTTGCAGAGACCAGCGAACATGACAGAATTATCCGATTACCCAACCAACGAGGTCGATTTAGCGAGTTTTGCTTTGTAACCTACGACTAGAGAAAAGCGCACTTTTTTTTAACTTTTGTCCAGGGGCGCTGCGCTGCCCGTGCGTATTTCTCAAATATAGCTTTCCAGGAAACACTCTAAGAAAGCAGCATGCACTGCGTTCTTGCTCTCTCCCTGTACACGAAATTATATTATAATAGATGGGTCAATTGTTCCAAAACAATGCGTGAGCAAGGCACAGCAAAGACTCCTCGGAGAAAGACGATGCAGTAATGTTTGCTCTATTGAAACTTAACCGAGATGTGACAAACTCATGCTTACGTTGCCAGTGTAGATAAACGCAAGGTTACACATTGAGATTGTTACAACGTTGCCGCGCACATTCAAGAATAATGAATCGAACCACCGTTTAAGAAGATAAGTGCCCGAAATTTTTCACGCCAAAAGAAGTGCTACTGGATAAAGAACAGTAGAGGCAGCGCGCAGAAGTTCTTTTATTTTATTGCGAAGCATTTCTTAGCCAACCTTGGCACTTTGAGCGTTTCTACCTATGTATATCTCTATCTATCTATCTAGACGCCTACGTCTTGGTGTAGACCAAAATTTGCATGTTACGGTTAGAGGATTTCACAAATATGACTGTCTGGTCATGACATGAATACCGGTGAAATCTTGGCATGCACGTAGTCAAACCTTTCCCCCAGACACGTGTGGCACATGCCCGTTTGTCACATGCCGTGGTGTACGGGTATGCGTCACGGGGAGTGACAGTTTATATCTACCGAGAAACGGCGAGAACAGTTTATTGGTAATTTAAATGCGAAAGCGTTCAGAAAGCCGATATCGGGAGCGTTGACTCGACGAATACAAATAATAAAAATTAGGATCCCATCAGAATCGACCCCAAGCAATCCGCGTGGCAGTCGGTATCCTACCCACAGAGCTACGCCGAGTCTTGAAACTGCTTTCGATAAATACAAGTGTTGTGCGAATATTCGAAAGTTTTGAATATTCGTCGAATATTACTTCCGAAATATTCGTATTCGATTCGAAAATCGTGTATTTCGAAGAGTTTCGAATATTCGATAACTTCGAATATTCGAAAATTTCGAATATGCGATTCGATTATCATGCATAAAAAAACTCGTCTTCCACATTTTTTCTGCGTTCGTAGAGCTAAAGCGTTGCCGAGAGGAGCGATAAAACATCGTAAGTGCACGGAGGCACGATATCTGCCTGCGACGAGCGCCCCAATACGTATGATTTATTGCTGGTGCATCTCCGACGTTCAGCGCTTTTTGGCGATCATGTAACCGTACATTTTCAATATTATGCGGCCGTAAAGTGCCGCACTACCACTCGCTCACTATGCGGGACCACTTCTGAAGAAAGACAGTGGACCCGTGTGACTGGTGGCGGACTGTAGGCACCTTCAGATACACCAGTCTCGCAAAGCTTTGCCCTATGTACCATCCCTATACCAGCCACTTCTGTTCCAAGCGAGCGTGTCTTTTCAGTGGCAGGGGGGGTTGTCTCTGTTAGAAGGGAGCGCCTGCTGCCTGATCATGTGGAGCAACTCATATTGTTCATGATAACAATCTAGTCATTACTTTCATTGTGCAGTGATATTTGCTTGTGTTGTGATGTGCATTGTGCTAGCCTGGACATTGTGTTCTGGAGACTAGCAGTGTATGTTGTGTTGCCAGTCAGGCTGTTAATGTTTTTTTTTAAATAGCCTGCATGTTAAATAAGTTATCTTTACTGTGGAGGCCATTTTGCATTTGATATTCGATATTCGATTCGATATTCGAAGGTGGATATTCGTATTCGATTCGTATTCGAAAAATGTGATATTCGCACACCCCTAATAATACCCTATGCAGGCGTAATGTTGGTGCAACGTCAGTTGTGTTTGTGGTGCTGGCTATCTATTTTATAACAAAGCAAGTAACACTGTATGTGCTCCTACGATCCAGGTAATCACGCCATGTTAACGTCTGTGGTTCCAGTGTCGGTCCGCTTTTATAGCAGTCTAATAAACATTACATTTGCATTCTATGGTTCAGCAAGCTATGTTCAAGCGTTGCTCCACTCTGCAGGAATGCATTAAGGAATGTTACGTATGTATTCATATTATTGCACCGTAAGAGCACTTCGTTTCGGTAATACTTATGTATGTGCTCTAACGTGAGTGCTGACGTTACGTCAAACAATAAGTTACCGTTTAAATGCCAGTGTTGTCGACGTGCCTGGTAAGCCCACAATGTCCACACAACTACTAACAAAAACACGTCGATCTACCTCGTAACGCTTGGGTCAAGTCATAATAATAATAATAATAATAATACTAATAATAATAAGAATAATAATAATATCTGGGGCTTAACGTCCGAAACCACCATATGATTATGAGAGGCCGTAGAAAGCCATATATGCGGCATTTTAAAGCCATAGCATTCAGCATAGAAGTACTCGCTGACTGCTTCGCATTAAACCGATTCCCACAAGGCGTAGGCACATAACAATGTTGCATAGCGTTGTCGGTCCTTATATATATATATATATACTATATATATATATATATATATATATATATATTATATATATATATTGTCGCGTTTCAAGAAAAGATTGCCGCCGTTTGGACTGAACTGTTGTTTTCTTTTTTGTTTGCCAGGTCCGCAGCGTGGCCGAGTGTGGAAGAGCAAGAGCGGCACTGGCGCTCGGCGGCTTTCCGCGAGAGTTTCGGTGGGAAGACGGAAGAGAAAGACGAGGGGGGAATATAACAGCTTGGCCAACAGCGTGGCGACGGGCTGGCAGCCAAGCTCCCCGGTGTTCTGGCTCGCTGATCTGTTACGGGGTGTCGGTCGCGTTTCGGGCGTAGTGTTTTTGTGATTTCTTCTTTCGACTTCCAACCTTTTCTGATCTTATTGTACTGAGAGTACCTGATGTCTCTCTCTTCTCCAGGTCAGAGGACTTTCCTCTGGACGGCCTCTCTTCCCACTAATGACATGCCTATAGAGGCTTTTTTTGCGCAGTGGTATCCACAGCGTTCCTGTTGCTCTAGTGCCGACCAATGGGGGATTAATCCGAGTGAAGAATCCGAAGGTCATTCAGGAGGAAACTGCAGAAAGCAACCTCACACTACCAGAGTATCACCGATGTTCGACAGTTTGGCAGGGGTGGTATTCTGTGTTGCTCGCCGGACCAAGCCTGTGTATCCGACCTGTTTAAAGTGCACATCGTTAGCATCCCATCCGGTGAGCCCTTTATTCCTGCTCATCTCGCTTGCGTTAAGGCTTAGTTCGTGGAGTTGACTCGAGCCTGTGCGCTTCAGAGGTCTTGGAAATGTTTTCTGCTGCCGGGGCCATATCAGTGTATCGATGTTCAAGAGTATCTGACAATCAAAGAGTCCCCACAGAATCAGTCATTGTGACATTGCCGGCATAAATAGGCCCACAGAGATTAAGGCGTGGCCCGTAATATATAGAGTGGAGGCACTTGCTCCCCGTCCACTGCAATGCGTTCAGTGTTGGCGATATGGCACTCCATTAAGGGATGCCGATCAATCTCCTCGATGCCGCATATTGCGGAGTAGACCATTGACACTAAAACATGTGCTTCTCAGAGCGAAGATGCTGTCTGTGTCAAGGTTCCACCCAGCCGATCATTCAAACTGCCTAGCGAGAGCTCAAGAGCTTCAAATTTTAGGAAATTATAGAAAGGAAGCGATGCTCACGCCGCGAAGCTCGAGCTATAGGTATTAGAGAGATCCTGCGGATATGCTGAAGCTGCTGCTCGTCATTCGCAAGCCATAGATACAACTATAGGCGAGGTTGTAGCCGCTGCGGTTGAGAAGGCAATGTCGAAAGTACTGAGCGCATTTTTTGAAAATCTTTCAGAGACAATTGGACAAGTTATGACAGATCATATGACACAAATCTTGAAGTTGCAGGGCGCACTGCACTTCATACAGGCGTCATGCCCAACCCTGAGGAACTAAACAGAGGATCCTGTGATAGAAGCCGTATCTGGCGCTTCTGATGATAATGAGACTACAACATCTCGTTTCGAACAGGAGGGTGGTAGTATCTCGGAGACCACGTGCGAAAGCTTAGAAAGTATGGGATTTGGACATTAGAGCCACTAAGCGTAGAGCTGCCCCTTACTCCCCGAAATCCGTTTCTCTTACATAGACTGAAAACAAAAAAATGTCAAGATCACAGTCCATCGAAGAAGGAAGATTTCTTAAAAGACAGCATTCTCCAGAAAGCTGTTGAAAACTGCTGGTTTACAGTCAACATAGGTTCATTAAAAGTACTACAGTGGAATTGCCGATCAATTTTTTCCGCAGCAACTGATTTGTTACACCTTTGTGCAGAACTTTCTCCAGATTTAGTTTCTATTGCAAGAAACCTGGCTTTCTACAGAAAAAAGTTTCAATCTAAATAACTACCATTGCTTTCGTTTGGATCGCCCTTCTTGTCGAGGGGGCTTAGCGTGTTTTATCTCTAAAAACATCTGTCATAAAGCGAAGATTACCCACCATTCCATATCTACAGAAAGCGAAATATTGGCAGTAGACGTAAATATTCCTGGCTGGACACCGTTTTCCATAGTCAATGTATATTTTCCTGCAGGCGTTACGAATACTAATTCTCTGGATTCCGCACTAGCAGCATGCAGAAGAACATAATAATAGCAGGAGATTTTAACTCTCACCACATATCGTGGGGTTACCGATCCGATGCCGGTGGGTAAACGGCTGCTAGAATGGTCCAGCTTGAATGGTCTTCAGTGTGTAAATTCCAGAACCCCTACTTATGTATCTGGCTTATCACGTTTCTGTCATAGACCTGACCTTTTCAAGCTCCGGTTGCATCATTTCGTCTTGGTCTGCCATCACTTCGGCCACAAACAGTGATCACCAACCAATATTTTTTGAAATAGCGTGCCCACTTACGTCATTAAGCAATGTGTTCGCAATTATGTCAATTACAACAAATTTAAAGATTCATTACGGTCACTCTTAAACAAGCACACAGGACTAAGTGACCAAGTAAAGGCACTTAATTTCTGTCAACTATTAGGAGATAGTATGAAAAAAGCTCAATTCAGTGTGCAGTCCAACTAAAGGCGGGCGCTCATGCGCCATGGTGGAATCCTGACTGTGATCGCGAACTACAGGCGACGTAAAGCAGCTTGGAAAAATACTTTACAACCAGTGTCCACGTAACTGGAAAGATTATAAATATGCTGCTGCTACATTTAAACAGACTATTAGCAAAGCCAAAGAAGATTATAACCTCCAAACGATACAGGTATATGTCAGAGACAAAAATAAAGAAAGCATTATTCAGGTTTCTGAGACACAAAAAGATTGTTCCCCCACCAATAAATTTAGAATCAGCTTGTTTATCAGCCGTAGAATGGTTCAGTCACTGGAAACAGTTGCGAAGGATTGGAGTGTCGCTTCACATCGGTGTTACCCTACCATTTGTCTGTTACAGAAAAAGCCAACGAATATGAGGCAGCGACCTTAGAAGAAATAACGGAAGTAGTAAAGTCACTGCCAGGCTCAGCACCGGGCCCAGATAATATAACTGCAGCCATGATAAAAATTATGTTTGATTTATCTCCCATCGATCTCTGTAACTTTCTAAATTTTTCTATAGAAAATGCCTGGATTCACCCAGAGTGGAAAGTTGCCAAAGTAGTACCGCTGCTTAAAAAAACAGGGCGCTGGTTATGCAATAGACAACATTCGGCCTATTTCCCTCACGTCGAACCTCGTAAAACTAATAGAGCGATTATTATATAGACATCTTGAAGAATGGATTGAAGCAAAACATATACTGAATGAATCGCAAATTGGATTCCGCCCTGGACGCTCTATTTGGTGTGCCCATGTTGATTTAGAAAGTAGAATTAAACTTGCTCGGCACAAAAAACAGTATGCCGCCCTAGTGACCTTAGATATTGCGAAGGCATATGACAGCGTAGAACACGCATCTTGATTAGTAAACTCCGAAGTGTAAATGTTCCTGAATATATAATTGCATGGATACAAAATTTTCTAAGTGGACGCACATTTTATTGCTCGCAGAATAGGTTATCCTCTCAAAAATACAAACAAACAAGGGGAGTTCCTCAAGGACAGTTCTCTCGCCCATTTTATTCAACATATTACTAAGTTCGATTCCGTCGCGTAACGACGTGCAAGTGTACGTATACGCGGATGATATTGCATTCTTTGCATCCTCCAGTGATATACATTCGCTGTACAACATTCTACAGTCATATTTGAATGAGATCGAAATATGGCTTAATGACCTGAATTTGTCTCTGAATGTTAACATAAGTGCTCTTCTTGCTTTTCCATTGACTTTCCCCGTGCATATCGCACTTATGTACGGCCAGGCCTTTATTCCACAGGTCGATTCATTAAAATATTTGGGTATAATATACACGCCTAATCTTAATTGGAGCTCGCACATTGAGTACATTGCAGCTAAAGGTTTACGTGCAATTGGATTATTAAGACGAATCAGCAGCACTCGTTTTGGAATGCGTAGAAAAACATTGTTAATGATCTATTGCATGTATGTACGTCCAATATTAGAGTTTGGATGCATTTTGTTCTGTGGGGGACCTGCTTATAAATTACGCCCCCTTCTAACTATAGAACGTGAGGCGTTACGTTTATGTCTAGGACTTCCAAAATTTGTAGCTAATAATATACTTTACCATGAAACAAACTTGCCATGTCTTCAAACTAGGTTTAGAATTTTAACAGTTCAAACATTTCTAAACATATATGCCTCCCACCACAGACGCTCCCAATATGTATTTCTTAGAGAGCCGTCTACATTTTTTGAAAGTGAATGGTCTCGACTGCATCGCCCTCAAATAATTTTCGTGCAAAAGCTCCTGGAGCCATTACAAGTGACATTTAGTGATATAATATACCCAAACGCACTCAAACACACAGCAGTAATAGAATATGATGACATATTTCCAAAAAATGCTAAGTTATTACCCGTTAGATATTTAAATGGGTTGTTGGAAGACCACCTTAAAAACGTACGGATAAATTCAGTAATAGCCACAGATGCTTCTGTTACTGATGAGAAGGCAGGGGTGGGAATTTATTCAGCAGCACTAAATTGGTCATTTTCCCTTCGTTTGCCCGACTTCACACCAATATTCCAGGCAGAATTAATCGCAATTATTCTTGCTTTGCGGAAACTCCCAGTACATATCTCTTCAGCAGTTATATTAACGGATTCCTTGTCTGTGTGTACGGCATTAGCAGTGCCACAGCCGTCGAGCTGCCTAACAGAACTTTTCTCATATATGCCCAATCACGTACGGCACGTCCGGTTGGTTTGGGTACCAGGCCACACTGGACTGATATTAAATGAAGCGGCGGACACTCTGGCGGCAGCATCCCTCAAAGGACCGGTCATAAATATTCTGAGGCCGTCTTCTAATAACACGATCGCACGATTCCGAAATTTTTGTATGCAAATAGAACGTACTAATTCTTCTGTCCTAAACAATACAGATTTTCAGCACCTTAGGTTTTCGTGGAATAGCACATGGTGTAGTACAAGGCAATTTGAAGTAACGTTAACTAGACTGCGATGCAGAATACCGTCACTAAATTTTTATTTACACAGGCCTGGTTTCGTTCCTTCCCCTAACTGTAATTATTGTAATCAAGCAGAAACAATAGAGCACTACTTCACAGAATGTCGAAGATACCAAACCATAAGGCAAAGAATTCTAAAACCTCCTTTTCAAAAACTTGGCCTTGAGCTTTCCACATCGGCGGTACTCTCCCTGGGGGCGTCGGCACTAGGGCAATGCAACAGGGGCATATATGATGCCATATTCATTTATATTAAAGAAACAAAGAGACTGCCATGTTAATATTATAATTAGATATATCATTTCATTCCCTTACTTAAATTTCTGTAATTACTTATTTATTTAATTCTAATATTTAACACTCGTTTAATTAACATTCCATTTAAAAAAAAGGAAAAAATCAAAATTGCCCCAACATTTTTTTATCTTTTTTATTTATTTATTTATTTATTCTTTTATATTTATTTTTTTACTATAAATCATCTTTTCGCATATTCCTTTTATTTTATTTTTTCACAAAGTCTACTGCCGCACGCTTCGTGGCCGATCCCCCGTAGTGGGTTGAGCTATTCCCTTAAGGAACCAACCAACCAACCAACCCAGGAACGGGTGTTGTCTCTATCTCGTCCTTTACAATATATATATATATATATATAGCAACAAGGGCAAGGACTCCACGGGCATACTCGCAAAGTTTCAAATGTTATTTGACATTGAGAATATTCCGACGTTGTTATAACATTCAGGTATAAAGAATCGAAACCATTGTTTAAAGACAGAAAGTGCGCGAAATTATTCGCAGTAGCAAGAAGTGCTATTTAAAGACCAACAGTGGCTGGCAGCGAGCAGAAGTTGAGAGGCGGAATATTGCGTTACGTATTTCTTTTATGCCCCCAGCGTCTTTAAAGGTGCTGTGGGTACTACGCAGTAAAGGTTCTTTAAAGATGCCGGGGGGGGGGGGGGGGAGGAGAGATGGTAATGGCAAAACTTGGCCCTCTTACTAAAGAAACTGTGCATGCTAGGCCCTTCAGTGTTATCGCTAATCTATAGAAGAAGCAAGAGGGCCCATAACACAGCCCTCTCGCGCACCAGAAGTGACGTCTGCACTCTAAGAACAAAAAATAGTAATGCGACTCTTTTCGGAGAGTTCTCACTTGCCACGTTTACGACTCTGTTAGAGAGTCACGGTGATTCTCTTGGTAGGTCAGAGTCTGCGCTCTCTAGGAGAGTACCTTGACCCTCTTAGGAAGAGGGGAAGGACTCTTATCCGAAGGATCACATTACCACTTATGAGGGAGTCAGACGACTCTTGCCGGTAACACTCCTACGTGGGCCAAATGACACACACCGTAGTGTGTGGCGACTCTCCAACTATTTATATTACTCAATTGGCCTATGCCCTACTTTCCGCGACTACTGTTGGAAAAAGTGAGCTATTCATTTTAAGCAAGGGCAATAATTCTTGCCGTTGTGCCGAGTGACAGCAAAAAATAATAGTTGAGGTTTAACAATATTTCAACAAAACTCGTCAAAACAACACACTATTCCTGTTGAGTAATATCGAAAGTGCGAAAAGATGCCCTGTGATTTCTAATTAGGCAGTTGAGGTATTCCTCACTTACATGCTTGTATGAGTTCAGCCAACTAAAATGTGTGAGTGTGACGTGCATAGTGTCATATGGTGCAAAATAAAACTGCAATCGGCATCATGTTGCCGTATTTATTCCTTATGACAATGAATAAATCAAAAGTGGTGATGGCTGGAGGCATCAGACTTGTGACTTGCTATACGTTGTCGCTCCTGTTCAGCGTGAGCAGCCATGAGAAATGGTATCTGAAAACCAGAACGTGGTCTTATGATGAAAAAACGGAATTGTAGTAAGAGTTTGCAAAACCTTAACAATACGTGGTTTACAACGACATAATGAAGGCTCACAGCAAAACAACAAATGCAAACAGCCATGGTAAGGAACCAAGTTTCTTGCCGTTATCGCGTAAAACACCACTTGCAAATAGTACTTCTGTAACATGTCACTTGGCGACAAAGTTACAGCAGAAGATGATGTGGGCCTCCTTTAAGCAAGAAACTAAATTCTTTTAGGCTCCTTTGCGTGGGTGCCACTCACCTCTTTTCCTATGTCGTCTTGTCGAACCAAAGAAAATGTTGGACCGACTGCCTCCTTGACAGGGCGAACGCCACTGTTGATTTTTTCATGACGAGTGGTGAGGCGCCAGACCATAGAGACACCTTCGTTTTCCCAAGTGTGGCTGTCAACTGGAGTGAAGAGGCGGGAGATGCTATCCGGGATTCTGCGAATAACCAACACACACACACACTGATTATTTGTATTTAAAATCATCCTTTGTTCAGCACAACGTTACTGTACACACATCTGACACGAGCCCTTTAAAAAAATTTCCTTTTCAGTAATTTCGCAACGAAAAGAAATTCTCACGCAAAAGAAGCCGGGAACCTTGTTTTGCAATAGGCAATGACTATGCACGAATGAAAGCACTTCTTTTCTGAAAAATCGCTTCAAAATTTGCTTTCAGAATAAGCCCGGCTTTGCGCCGGAATATTCCAGCACCCAAGCGCATCCTCCGGCAGTCAGGGGCACGCCGTGAGTGGTTACTGACCGCGTGCTTTACAAATGTAACCCATCCTTAAATACTCAGATACACAGATGCGAGTACGAGCGCCCTAACGACACCCAGCGCGCGCGGACGGCGTCTACGTCGAGATCAGACATCTCATATATATGCTGGAATTACCGCACATAGCTCCCACAGTTGCGTATGCTCACTCGATTTTGTTATAACGCCTAACGTCATCGCAGATATAGGCAAACCACGAAAACAGCAAACAGAAAGGAGGGTAGAAGAGTGCACGGCGGCGGCCGCAACAATGCGCGCCGTCGAAAGTCTCGAGCTTTTCACCTTACCGGCGCGGCGTGTCCAACTTAAGTGACTACGGCGTACTTGCTGGAAACATTATACTATATCTGCACCTCAAACTACCGTCTTTAAGCCAACAAAAAACATTATATTAGGGGCGTCTGAGTGTTCTGTACAAAGACTTTTTTTTTTCACGTTCGCACGCGTGGAAGCATGCTGCACACTCAATGTCGATGGAAATGTTATTATGAAGCAGAATAAACACATCTCAAAACGACATCTTGCACCTTCAGCAGTGCACCGCACAATGTGCGATCAGCAAACAGTAAACCTTTATAATAGCTTGCATCGCTCATTATATGGGAGCTTGTACAGCACGCGCATAACGGTGTCAACTCGTTCAGTGAAAGATTTGTTCAGTGACAGATCTGTTGCGTCCGCGCAACAGGTCCGCGGACGCAGGCTGCTGTTGGAATTGGCTGTCAGATAACTTCCGCAGAGCTGCTGCAGAGGCCCAGCTGAAGCTGTATTACTTCTTGCATTACTTCTTGCAATTTTTGCAGAGCAGGGAATACTGGCGAGAAATGAGAATTTCACATAAATGAAAAGAAACAATTCACATCTTATCAAACTGTTACTTCAAAATTTACACACCGAAGAATCCTTAAGACTGTCTTAACGAAGGACACCAGTACAACCATTTTATCCACTTATGTAACAGTATTGTCACCAGAGGGCTATCATACCTTAACGGTGATGTGTCCTTTTGTATATTTTTATAGATGGAATAACTGCATGAAATTTCAAAACTGTTGCTTTACTTTGTGCGCTTCATATTATAGCAAAGATTAATTAGTTTCTAATTAATTCCTAAAGACCACAAATCGTAAGATATCCGAAAAGGGCCAAAGGAGGAATCATGCTAGCCAACTTCTAACTTCAAGATGTGGCTTCGGTATTGAAAAAAAAAAAGACTTAAGGATAGAATATCAAAGCGTTCATCACATACTTTTAACTATATAGGCGTCTGTTTCTGAAGGAACGAAGTTCTTAAGCAGCTAAGTGTTCCACAATTGCAAAGTTGCGATTCCCGGCACTGACAGGTTAACGCTACTGCAAGAAGTGCACTGAGCGGTGAAACTTGTCATTATCCATCACGTACCTGTAGGGCCAACAATCATCACACTTGAGTATAGTCTGTGAAACATTCCTTTCTTGAGATTCTGCACCCTATTCGGTGGAGAAAGGTAAGTAAAGTAAAACGAAGTTACTTCGTTACTTGGCAAGTGAACATTACCATCCCTTATCAGTCCTATAAGATCTGCTGAAGTACACGGCTTCTGTTGGTATATTAACCACGTCGTCCACAAAGCATTCATACTGAGACAGCCGAGTGGTGGTATACGTCCATATTTTCATTGATGTGTTCATAAACTGAAAAATATGTAAAAAACGGTTGGAGCACATTGCTGTATCTTCTTGCTTGAATGTACTTTTCATTATTGTTAGCACAATACGCGGGCACCCACAGCTAAAACTCCTTAAGTTCAGTGATAACGGACGCAAACCAAAACGTACCGGGTGTCTACAGTGTCTCCCAAAAAGTGCACACACTTTTTTACGGCTCATAACTACCATGCATTTTGTCCTGTTTTCAGGCGTGACGGCGTTAAAAATGTCAAAGCTAGGCTGAACGTCGCGGATGGAGGATCTTACAATCGCGGCGTAAGGGCCTTTTTAGAGCCTACTAAAGAGGACGAAGAGGAGTTACCGTGTGCCCTTCACGCTCACAGTATTTGAACCCTGTGAATATTTATTTCTGTGTGGCCAAGTCAAACACAATATTTGAAGCGCAGGACTTATTACAATCAGTGAGCAAAACAGCCATTGGAATCCAAAGTGCCGAAATACCAATTATGGTGAGGAACAATTTGTATTCCATCGGACAGAACTTGTCGTAAGGAAGAAACAAGTCGCATCCTGCCTTTCCTCTTCGTTTCGCTCTCTCTCATTAACTTGTGTGTGTGTGTGTGTGTGTGTGTGTGTGTGTGTGTGTGTGTGTGTGTGTGTGTGTGTGTGTGTGTGTGTGTGTGTGTGTGTGTGTGTGTGTGTGTGTGTGTGTGTGTGTGTGTGTGTGTGTGTGTGTGTGTGTGTGTGTGTGTGTGTGTGTGTGTGTGTGTGTGTGCGCGCGCGCGCGATAGGCAGATGTGGAAGTCGTCAATAATATAAATGGCGGCAGGTGTTGAATGTCCTTTTACCTGGCTCAGGTAATTGTCACGCTCGCCTCTTCTAACGAAGGGAGCGCCCAACGGTGCTGGTGTACATAGAACTATCTCGTGATTAAAGAACCTCAATAGGTCATTGTTATGGGGCAACCTTCCATGAATGCATATGACATAGCCCTCGTTACGATTATACTTGCTTTAAATTTTAAACAGCTATGAAAAACGAATTCTGCCCAAATGTGCATGGTTACTCACGTATATCTTCATTACAATAAAATTTATATCGGTGAAACTGTCCTAATCACGCAGGAGCTCGTAGTACCTCCTAGAATGCTTTGGACTTGGAAGGCTGTGAACCAGTAGTTAACTAGCGAACTACTAATGCAATTATTCGAAAGACAATTTTTGTTAAGTAAATTACGCTGGTTTATTTATATATTAATGAATGAAATCAACATACCATTTCAACGTTATAGATTTTGATGCCAATGCCGTCCCACTGGGCATCATAAATACTCATTAGGGCGGTAAATATGAGTGCCACATAAGCGTGCTTTAGCATGATGCCTTCAGTATGGGAGCCTCCATGCAGCTATATTCCTTATTGAAAGAGCCTTTATACACCAAAGACGACAGAAATGTCGGGCAACATTCTTGATTTTTTTTTAATTTTGCAGTGACGGTAGGTACGACGTCCGTATTTAGCCAAAAGTTTTCTATAGGCTCTTTTCTGCGCAAGAACAGTATTGCATTGCGTTCTTGCTTACTCGCCTTGCAAAATATGACTATAACGAATAGGTCAACTACTGGAAATACAATGTGTCGACGACAATGGCAAGGACACCTCGGGCGAAGGCGATCTTACATTCTACTGGAGCCATAACTGCGAAGCCACAAGGCTTATGCTGACGTTGCAAGTGCACGTATGCGTAATGTTACAGAAAAACTTTCCAGGTTGCAAACATTGTCTTATTGTCGTGACACTGAAGAATACAGAAGCGACAAAATTATTGCTAGGATTAAGAGAGCGGGAAAAATTTAGCACAGCGGCAGCAAGTAATACTCAAACCGCTGCAGTAGTTGGTAGTGAGCAGATGTTTAGAGGTGGACAATTTTGTTATTTATCTCTGCAATATCAACAATGCATTTAAAGGCGCTCTTGGTAATATACCTTAAAAATGCATTTAGTGTGCTGTTATCTAGTGCAAGCGGCAGTTTCTTTCACTCCCGCGAAGTCAGCTGTGAAAGAGCATATCCGAAGGAGTTCAATATGAACAAGACGTTCAAGTGAGCTACATGGTAGGTTGTTAAAAACAGATAAAACACCAGCGGAAAGGACGAAAAACAACGAGAAGAAGATGGTGGGACGAGCTGCCCAGCTTGTCGTGCTTTCCGCTGGTGTTTTACACGTTTTCATTTCAATGTGAGGTTATGTTTAGTCTTTCCATTCATTTTGCTGAAGGTAAAATTTAAAAAATGCACCATCTCCCGCTAAAGGGAACCATGTGTGGCTGCGAAGCAGCGGGAATCTAGTGTCAGCGCTGACGTTGACACTAGCGCTGACGCTCGCGCTTTTGCTGGCGCTAACTCTGACACTGGCGGCGGCGTTGAAGCTGGCGCTCATCGCGCCGTTGCGCAGGAGAGAATGAGGCGCGCGCGCTCCGTCATTTTCGTACCGCGAAACTACCGTGCCTCCCGCAGCGGAGTATGCAGCTGTCGCACCACTTGTCGCTCGTGCGCGCCGCTCCGTAGAGTAAAGGATTGCTAGAGGGGAGAGAGGGCGGAGCGTAGGAGAGGAGAGAGAGGGGGACGCGCGCGCTGCTCCATAGAGTAGAGGATTCCTAGAGGAGAGAGAGGGGGACGCGCTCCGCTCCGTAGAGTAGAATGTTCCTAGAGGATAGAGAGGGGGACGCTCGCGTCGCTCCGCAAAATAGAGGTTTTCTAGAGGAGAGAGAGGGAGAGGGGGCGAGCATGCACAGTGGGGGTGGACGCCGCGGGACGCGGGAGGGGCGGACAAAGCCCCCGCCATAAGCTGCTTCGCATCTAAAACTTGGGTACCAAATGTCCCGGCTAAAACGTGTGTCCCTTCAACACGTTCATTGCACACAGCCACTAGTGAGTCCATTTCATCGCATGCATATTCTGACCTCACAAAAAGACAACAAGTCCAGTCAGTTCCATTCCATGAAAACCGTCGCACAGCTCAGCTGTTGCCTCTTCCGTGAGGCACTACATTTCCCTCCTGTTTCAGCAACGTTATCACTAAGTATTTTATGTACCCTCTAGCCTGCTCGTGATAAGCGTCTCTCCTCGTGAGCTCGCATTGGCACCGGCGAAACGACCGGCAGCGTCGTCGCCGTCATCTCGCCGCTAGCGCTCGGCGTCTCGGGAGCACCACGCCCGCTCAACAAACGTGACAACGTCTGAGCGAAAATGACCCCCGCAAGCGCGTGCGTAATTCGCTATGAGAGAGGAAGGGTGAATGGCGCACGTGGCCACGCCCCTTTTGCATTCATATGCTTTTCATAAATTCGTGTATGAAATCATGGGTGTATGTCTCAGTGGTTATGAGACTTTGTAAACTACGCTAAGACAAGACAGCAGTATGAGGCGACAAGAGTGGGCGCTAACACACGCAGTGCCCTGTCTTTACGGCGGAATGACCGAGAGTCGGGTACTCTCGGGCGTACTGTGCGGCTTGTAACTCTAGGCGACAGCGTACAGCAATCACCAGCCAACACCAACAACTGCTAGCTAACACTAGCCGAAAGGCTGTCAACAATGGCCAACACTTAACCAACACCAGATATTACTAACAAACATTTGCCCACATTAGCCTGCGCTAACAGACGTCTGACCAATACTCATAATGCGCGAGTAAATACCTTATATTTCACGGCATGTATATCTTGTTATCATATACAGGGTGTCCCAAATATCACGCAGCACGATTTAAGAAAAGAGGAACGTGGTTACGCGAAGCACACCAAGTGCATATTGCTCTCAGTATACTGTTGTAGCCACTAATAATCATTTCGTTAATGAGGCTTAGTTAACTAGTCCTAATCATGTTTCTAACTCAACAAAAGACAACTCGCTCACCTCATCATTAAAATGCCTATGAGGCATATGTAGGCATGTTCAAATGACCATCTAACAGCGCTATTTTCAACAACGTACTAATTGCATGCTCGCTTTTTTGGCTAATAAAGACAGCCCGCGGAATCTAAAACATGACACGTGCTTAGACTGCAGCGCGTATTAGGAAGCAGCGCCCTCAACCAGGATCACTGTGAGGTAGCAAGTCAAGAGTACGCTCCCACCTTTTGCGGGTAGGGGCGTAGTACGACTAGAGGGATCTAGTTCGGCTGTCCTTGCGAGTGTCCTTCCTTCGTTTCACAGCAGAAGGCGGGAGGAAGGAGGGGAGCGGGGGGGGGGGGGTTCTAGGCTGGCTGACATGGGAGGTTAGTCATTAGCTGATTGCTGCATTTCTCCCAAAATATGCGACCATACAGTGCTACCAAATACTAACAAGAGCATTTTTTTCAATATTAATGCATTGTATGCCAGACGTTTGGTAAACCGATGCGTAACGTTGCGCATTATGAAAAGGGTCTGTTAGACCCTTTTCTTAACCTGCGGTGTCGATTCTACGACGCCGTTCAGGTGTGACCTGTCTGGCCCTTTTCTGTCCTGCACCGTACGGGCTGTGTCAACAACCAACAGGCCATTTCCCGATAAAAGGCCCGATCCCAGGTGCCCATCACAAACAAGAGTCACATCACAAACACTAACGCCTTTACAGTACACCTTTCGTGAAAACTTGCACTGATATCCTGGCTCAAAGCGACCACAAGTTTATTTTAAAGGAGATTATGCCGTTTCCGTAAGCAAAAATAACACACGAGAGAACTATGAAGCCCTTCGCAACTTCGATTCCTAAACGAAGACACGGACTTCTTGCGAAGTTCGGTCGCGTATGCCGCAAACACCGTGAATGACCCTAATTTGGCCCCCGAAACCCTCGGTGAATGGCTTGACATGTGAAAATTTGTTCACGCTGTGCAGTCTCCACTGCTGCACCGCACCGCTCGATCAGAAACTCCCATCATTCCGGCGCGCAATTAAAACGGTGCTGTGAACGGGCGACCGAAGATTTTTGGGCCCGGAGCACTCATGACGATGAAGCGCAGCATTGCCGTTCTTCTTTGAATTTTCAATAAAATCCTTTGTATTCGGTATTCGATTCGATATTCTTCATTTTTGGCCACTATTCGGCACTATTCGATTCGAAGTTGATTCGAGATGAAAGTTCACTATTCGCACACCCCTAACATAGATTTTTTTTCTCCCTTCCACTCGCCGTGATGAATTCTCCGGGCACGACATCCACTCCTGGTCCCAACGGCTACGCTACCCGAGTCGCAACAGCGGTGACAGCGAAGGGATACCACGGCCCGCATCCTCGCCTACAGACAAACACATATCCGAACATACACTCAGCAACATGCGGCCGTCCCAACACGCTAACCACTTCCCTTGGTGTGGCGACACACCAACACTCATTCACATCACTTGGAATTGCCGACAAAAACCAGCAGAGGGCAACTCACGCCTCATCACACGCAACCAATTCGTAGGTCGTAGGAGGTGCGACTCACCTGGCAGGACTTGGGAAGCCAGCAGGCAACATTGGACCAGGCTAAGCGAGCCGCTCGAGCCAATGGGGCCCTGGAATAGGGGCTCCACCACGGGAACCTCAGTTTGCCATTTGAATAAAATGTTTATTTCTCCTCAGCTGTGCATTAGAAACGCGACCCCAGTCGCAACAGTGGCTGTCAGCTTATGGGATTCGCCTGCGTCGGCTGCGTCGAAGTGGTGAGTGCCGCCTGTTTGCTCTTCTTTTCCCCAGACTCATTAGCGCAGACGGTCGGTAGCGTAGTAAGGTGATTTTGGTAATTTTTGTTCACAGACCAAGAATTAGGTGGCTCGTGGACTAGGTTACCTTAGAAGAGAAACACTGTGCATTTCTAAGATGGGCAAGAACTTCTCGAAATTTGTCAGGAGCTGAATGTTTCAGTTGGATCGCTAAGAAGAGAAAAGCATATTTTGGACGCTTCAGAGAACGAGGAAGTTAGCTTAGAGGCGGCCGATGAGGCCAGAGAAACCTTTGTGGAAAAGGAAGAGAAAGAGAAACGCGAGCGTTTAGCTCGGAAAAAAAAAAAGAGAAACGCGAGCGTTTCGCTCGGAAAGAGGAGCGTTTAGCTCGCGAAGAGAAAGAGGAAGGCGAGCGTTTAGCTCAGAAAGAAAGAGAGGAACGAGAACGGAGTGATCGCGAAAGCAGAGAACATCAAACGAAGCTGAAAGAGCTTGATCGTACAATTCAAGCGTCAAATGGCAGCAACTTACTAATATTGATAAAGCTCAAAGTATGTATTTCAGCCACTTTGGTGCTGTAAGTTCGGCCGATTTCAGAAGCTGTAAAGCCGAGTGAGGCGAGCGGGACCCTCGACCACATAATCCGAGAGTGCTATAGCTCCCCAGGGTCTAAATTAAATATAAATTGTAGAGAGGCCTGGGAAGCCCTGCTGCGGAGCGAGGACCCTACTTCCCAGCAACAAGCCATCCGCCTGGTGGAAGAAGCCGCGAACAGTGAAGACCTCTTTGCCTGCTTCTAATCGCGGAGGTGCCGGCCCCCGTCACCTAGGCCTGTGTACTGGGGACGGAGAAGTAGGGGGCCTCCTTATCGGGCGGAAAACGAAGTTGTTATCATCATCATCAACCGCAGCCGGTAAGTTTTCCTGATTATTCAACGCTGTTAAGATGGATGCTATCACTTTCTGTAAGAAAAAAAAAACGTGCCGCATTTTGTGCTACGCATCACGAATGTCGTACCGCATCCCTTTTGACATGCGTAAAAGTGTACTATCGCAATAACAGTCAATGCGAACAGAGCGGCACCTACGCGCTGCACTGTTCGCATTTATTTTCAAGCGGTTTGAAGCTGGTTTGTAACAAAAAGACATTACATACAGAGTCATCCGTGATACAATCAAGGACGACTCTGGCGTCCTTTTATTACCACCAAGGTAAGAGCACGGTGGAAACGAATGCAAACAACGGAGAACTAACGTGCCACGCTGTTCACATTTATTTCGATCGCCCCAGTACTTAGACAAGACGGGCCGTTTGAATGATATGCTTCGAGAGTACCGCTATAATGTAACTAGCGCCGTCAATGGCAATCTAGGCGTTCATTGGATGAAGTGTGGGTGCCGTCAGGAATTCAACACGGTAACCAAGTGACGCCCGAAATCGTGGCGGCCATCCGAATTGCACTGTGCAATATTAAATGGGCGATCGCGCCATGCAGCTATTTGACTCTCAAAGATACCGCGTATCTTTCTGCTAAATGTGTATCCACACGACGCACTAAATCCTCATTTTGCGCGGCGGACGGTGCGTCACGTGAACTCGCGTCACGAATTTGTGCCATCCGTGCCGCGTCCGCGGACGGAAAATGCCAAGGTATTTTTCGCATCCGAACTTTGGCGGTCTAACATAGCATATATAGCATATTTAACCTAGGGTGCCATCATAGGTCTGGCAACAAGCGCAGCTTTTTGTTTCGCTCCTTTTGTTTTGTGGATTTAGTCGACGAAGTCATAAGGGTCTGGCAACAGGCGAGACCGTTTTTTAGGGGCGAAACACCTGATGGACTAGGCTTGTCCGTTGTGTGGTGTTGTCCATGCTCACGGCACAGCACCGTGTAAACCTCCTAAAAAAGGTTTAACAATAGACTAATATCAATCATAACTGTAACCGAGCAATATAAAACTCCTACAAGCACAAACCCTTTATACTAGTCGGCGACTACAGCGTAGACATTATGGACCTTAGGACCTAGCTTCGCCCAGTCGTCATCATTCACTTCGTAAAGATGCGTTTTTTTTTTTTTCCTCGTTTTTTTGGGGGGGTGAGGGAGGCGGGGGGGGGGGGGGTTGCGCGGTCAGTTCGCTCTACCTACGCGGCCGCAGCTATGACCTTATGCGACGACGCAACATCTTTCTTCTGCTTCTCCTTGAGCGGTAGCCTTTTGTCAACAAGAACATTTTGCAGGAAACAAGTGCTCTTCATTATCTAATTCTGACAAAACAACAGCCATACCAGCTAATCGTTTTTTTTTTTCAAACTCCATCTCTAACCAAAAGCAAACCATATACAACAAAGACAAAAACATAAGAAAACTCTCATATAATTCGCGCCATCTAGAGAGAGAAGGAACAAACAAACATTCGTACACAAGACCTCTTAGACTTGCTAGCACTCGAGCTACCGCAAATCTCCGAGGCCATGCTCCGCCAATAGAGGCATTCGCTAAGCCTACAGCTCCGTGAATACTAGTACGGCTCTCGGAAGCGGTGCCAAATCGTCATGAATACTTTGCCGTCGAAGCTATCGGATACAAGCGTCATTTTGGGACTAGCAGGCCACGCAATGCACAACGAAGAGCTTAAAGAGTTGAAGCGAGCAGCTCTAGCTTCAGACGGTGCCACCATGAGTTTTTTTCTCCTCCGAGTTCCTCTACTTGCTTCGTCCGCCGTCTGGATGCGCTTCGCAGCCGGACGGTCGGCGGAACCGTCGTCCGCGGAAGAGATTTCCGCCGAGCCGCTCGTCGTGTCGCTGCACGCTAATCAGTCATGAGAAAACACTTAAGTCTCCCCAAGCATCGCTTAATGGCGCTGCTACTCTTGACAGGCAGCTCCATCTCTGGCAGAAAAATAGAAACTGGGTGCAAACAACCCGCGTTTTCCCTTCTCTCCAACGCGCTGCCGCTCGCTTACGTGCACGTGCAGAGCTCTCGCGGTGCCCTTGCGGCGCCTCACAATGTACCGCCTGCAGTTCAGCTTCAAAAAGATCTTCAAGCTGGACAGGCACTTCCGAAAAGCGAACTTGTTAAAAGGAGAAAGGCTCGTCAATTACGTCTACGGTGAAGAGGAGACGATCGATAACAACGGCGCCCAACTCAAAGCGAAATGCATTTCCCAAGTCGCGATAACGCCGTGTAGGACGTATACCTCAAGGTAAGTCTCATTCTGTCACGTTAAAGATATAATATCTGGGGTTTAACGTTTCAAAACCACGATATGATTATGAGAGACGCCGTAGTGGAGGGCTCCGGAAGTTTCGACCACCTGAGGTTCTTTAACGTGCACCTCATGCTAACGACACGTAATGGTCCATATGCACTGCGAAATGAAGCCGTGCAGGCTATTGATGTGTGCGTTGCGGACTATGATGCGTATGATTGTTGTTTTGATATGGCATACTTGCAGTAACAGCCGTGTAATTTCGTGAAGAAACGTTTGCGACGTGCGAGAAAAATAAATTATACGGCCGTGACACTTTTTTCTGAGAAGGTTAGAGTCAAGTCCTCCGTGCCGCGGAGCATCACCCGCCAAATAAGACGCGAGGCAACTAGCTGAGCTTTAATCACTGTGAAGCAAGATGAACTGCTCGCCCCACTTTTGCGGCTCTCGCGTTATGCTTGCACTCTCTTTTTATGAGAATATTGACTTTACAGGCGTATAAAACCTGCCGTGCGAACGCGGCAAGAAAATCTCAGTCAGGAGGTGGTTACTGCAAGGTGGCAGTTGCTAACTATGTATTAAGTCCCAGTTATATTTAGCGGTTTAAATAAATATCACTAATAAAGTGACAAAAACAAAGTAAAGCCGCAGAACGGTGTCAAAATTTGCTGAACATTCACGCATGAGCGTTCCGGCGTGATAAAGCAACTTTCCCGACGCTTAAATTGCAGGCGCCGAACTTTGGACAATGTGCGGAGTTCAGTTTAATTCAACCAACTACGCAACACTAACAGTTTAAC
Source organism: Rhipicephalus sanguineus (assembly GCF_013339695.2). Taxonomy (NCBI): domain Eukaryota; kingdom Metazoa; phylum Arthropoda; class Arachnida; order Ixodida; family Ixodidae; genus Rhipicephalus; species Rhipicephalus sanguineus. The sequence goes on along the minus strand of NC_051183.1, from coordinate 74,944,198 downwards.
GCGAGTGTGAACGTTCAACAACGACGTGTAGGTTTCACGAACACGGGGAATCAAAACACAAAGTTCTTTCACCTAAAAGCGTAACAGGACAGCGAGTATCATTTCTGTAGTCGCTGCGTGCATGCGCCGCGTTACGTACTGATTCAGGAAGGTCAAACGAACGAAAGCGATGAACTGAGACAACCGAAACAGAAGGCGAGACGGCGCTGTCAGCTAGGACATACCTGATTTTCCTTACTGCGGTGATCTACGCGTGTCGCCTTTATTTCTCGTGCGATATTCCCGGGAACCGATACAGTTTCACACGCGAATCGCGTGCCCTGGTGTTGTCCGCCCTGTTGTGGCAGCCCACAACACAGCAATACTTCGGACCTCGCTTACGCGGGGTTGCTTCTGCAAACGCGTAAATGCAGCTTCGCACAGCAAGCATCTCAGTTCAGCGTGCCAAGCTGTCGGCACGGCTCCCCAGTTACAAAACACCCATTACAAGAGGCACACACATTACTGCGCGTATTCCCTTACGAACACGTAGTGGGTGCATCGCAACTTCGAAAAAGTATTACACGCGTAATTTCTGCTGATTTAAAGCATGCCACCCATTACAAAGGGCATACAATTAGTGCGCGCAGTCTCTTACAAACACGTAGTGGGTACACTGTTGTCATAAAAGTGCTGTTGAAGAGGGCGGAAACCATTACCCTAACTATAGGTATGTCGACCGTGTGTGTGTGTGTGTGTGTGTGTGTGTGTGTGTGTGTGTGTGTGTGTGTGTGTGTGTGTGTGTGTGTGTGTGTGTGTGTGTGTGTGTGTGTGTGTGTGTGTGTGTGTGTGTGGTGTGTGTGTGTGTGTGTGTGTGTTGTGTGTGTGTGTGTGTGTGTGTGTGTGTGTGTTGTGTGTGTGTGTGTGTGTGTGTGTGTGTGTGTGTGTGTGTGTGTGTGTGTGTGTGTGTGTGTGTGTGTGTGTGATTGGGCCGGATGTCGCTATCTCGTTCAACTCTTAAAGGCGAAGCTTAAGCGTGCCCCAATATTGTTTTCCCCCTGATTTAATATTTACATTTTCCCTATAACTGAAACGGTGTAGTTCAGGCGTGCCACTTCCAGCCGCTGCCAGCAGCTTCGCTCGAACCCAATTTTCGAAATAAATTAGGATGCACGCTGATTTAACAACTTCGCCAAGCAATCGACTCGTGTCGAGGCAAGTTGATCGCTTGTTCCTACCTCGTCAATCAACAGTTCCATTCAAGACAAGCGCATAACAACGATAAGCCTTTTCGGGTGAGGTTTCAACAAATCAATAGAAGACGCCAAGTGGGAAGTAAAAAATTTATTTTTTGTAGAATAGTGATATCTGTCAATGATGACAGTAAATCTGAGCACACATGTCAATGTTTTGATGTTTTGATGTATTCGGGTTTGACCGGCAGGGACGTTTATCAACGCTCGACGCTGTCCGCGAAGTAGTGTTCTAGAAGCGTCGCGATTGTACTAGATCGGTTTGTTAAGATTGCGCCCCGCACGCGAATGTTCCAGTTTTGTCTACAGATATCGCCGCCACCAGCGATATTGCTGGAAAGTTCGATAGCGCCTGTATAAAAGCCGACGCGCTTGATCGCTTGTCAGTTGATCGACGGACGACGCCCTGTTCGCCGCTATCATTGTACAGCGTACATTGCTGTAGTTCTAGTTCTCATTTTCCGGCCACAAGTTCGGCCAAATAAACAGTTTCATCCTACAAACGCCGACTGCTGTCTTCGTCGACGTCACGACCACGTGACATCTGGTGGAGGTGCTGCTTCTTCCATGATCCGGACGCCCCCGCGAAGCGCTGGACCCAAGCCCAAGCCGCGAGGAGGACGACGGCAAAGAAAACCCGGATCGTCGAACAAGCCGCAGGCAGAAGGGACTGCAGCCAGAGTACGGGCTCCTTCCCGAAAACACCAGGCAGCCCCAGGTCCCAACACCGACCGCAGCGACGATGACCGACCCCGTGCAGCCTGCGCCGATACTTCTCCGGCAGCCCAAGGAGCCGCCAACTTTCCGCGGGTCGTCATTCGAAGACCCGGAAACCTGGCTCGAGACCTTCGAAAGGGTCTCAGCGTTCAACAACTGGGACTTCCGAGGACAAGCTGCGCCACGTCTACTTTTACCTGGAAGATGCAGCAAGGACCTGGTTCGAGAATCGGGAGTCCACTCTTCGAACCTGGGACGCCTTTCGCAGCGCTTTCCTGGACGTTCACAAGCGTCGTCTGAAAGGAAAGGGCCGCAGCCTTGCTGGAGACACGGGTCCAACTTCCAAATGAAAGGGTGGCCATCTTTGCAGAGGAAATGACCCGGCTATTTCGCCACGCTGACCCTGCCATGCCCGAGGACAAGAAAGTCCGCTTCCTCATGCGAGGAGTAAAGGAACAGCTCTTCGCTGGACTTATGAGGAATCCGCCGAATACCGTCGAAGAATTTGTCTCCGAAGCAACAACAATCGAGAAAACGCTTGAGATGCGAACACGGCAATACAACCGCAGCTTCTCGACCACAAGCTACACCGACGTTCAAGCACTAGGATCCGCCGACCCTGCGTGAGACGGTTCGAGCAATCGTGCAAGAGGAGCTGCGAAAAATTCTACCTTCGTCGCAACCTCAATGGATTCCATCGCCGACGTCGTGCGCCAGGAGATCCAGCATTCACTCGGTGCGCCTCAGCTAGCAGAGCCGCAGCCGCAAGCTATGAGCTATGCTGCTGCAGCCGCCGTCATGCTCCTCCTCCACGCCCACGCCAAGACGACACACCGCCGCAGTACCGTCGCCATACGCCGCCAGCGACGCCCTACCGTCCACCTGTCGGCCAGACGCCACCGCCGCCACCGACGCCCTACCGCCCACCTGTCGGCCAGCGCTACACCCCGAGGAAGACCGATGTCTGGCGTGCCCCTGACAACCCGCCCACTTCTGCTACCACTGCGGGGAGGCCGGCCACACGTACCGCCGCTGCCAGTACCGTCAGATGGGGCTACGCGGATTCCCCGTCAACGCGCCGCGCCCGCAGCCAGGCGAACGCCCGCGACATCGACGACTACCTCACAGGCACACAGTGGCAAGAACGACGACCTTCCCGCTCACCGTCGCCCGGCCGCTACATGTCACCGCACCGCCGACAGTACACTGGCCCAAACCGGGGCCGGTCGCCTAGCCCGTATCCGGAAAACTAAGGGCAGCAACCGATGGAGGTGCGGTTGCTGAACGACGAAATGCTGAAGATCCTCCGCCGTCGACGACGATGCCGCGACGAAGTTCCGAGCCCCCGCCGCACGCCGAACGACGTCGACGTCCCGAAGACGAAACATTGCGACCAGAACCAGACCTGACGACGCACACGCGGAAGCAGCGGTGCAAACCCGACGTAGCCGTGACCCGACGCCCGCGGACGTAACCGCAACGCAAGACGACGGACTAGCAACCTCGACGTTCTGATCGACGGCCACAACGTCACCGCTCTCGTCGATACTGGAGCCGACTATTCCGTCATCAGTGGGCCGTTCGCAGCAAAGTTGAAGAAAGTTAGGACTGCTTGGGAAGGCCCCGAGATCCGTACCGCTGGAGGCCATCTAATAACGCCGATTGGTGTCTGCACGGCGAGAGTCACTATCAACAACCGGACTTATCCTGTGAGCTTTGTAATCCTACAAAACTGCTCCAGGGATGTGATACTTGGAATGGACTTCCTAAGTGACCACGGCGCCGTCATCGACTTAAGAACCAAGTCGATAACCCTATCGTCGGAGAAAGCGACACCACCGGATACGAACCCATGTCAACATGCCCTGAACGTGCTCGAGGATCAAGTCACCATTCCTCCTAGATCCAGCGTCATAATTCCCGTCGGCACCGAAACGGCTGAATGCATCGAAGGTGTCATCGAGAGCGATCAGGGTTTGCTGCTAGACCGTGACATTTGCGTCGCAAGAGGCATTGCCCCCCTCTGAAAAAGCATCGTCCCGATGCTTATGAAAGAACATAGAAGAGAGAAAAAAAAAACAAAACAAAACAAGACAAGAAGTGGGCGTGGCAATATTTACATTTTCCCTATAACTGAAACGGGGTAGTTCAGGTGTGCCACTACCAGCCGCTTCCAGCAGCTTCGCTCGAACCCAATTTTCGAAATAAATTAGGATGCACGCTGATTTACCAACTTCGCCAAGCAATCGACTCGTGTCGAGGCAAGTTGATCGCTTGTTCCTACCTCGTCAATCAACAGTTCGATTCAAGACAAGCGCATATCAACGATAAGCCTTTTCGGGTGAGGTTTCAACAAATCAATAGAAGACGCCAAGTGGGAAGTAAAAAATTTATTTTTGGTAGAATAGTGATATCTGTCAATGATGACAGTAAATCTGAGCACACATGTCAATCTTAGATTTAAAGCCACGCAGAATCGTGCTCTAGCCGCTCATCATCGCGGGGGTTGGGCATGTACTGTTATACAAAACATAGTATCTTTCCCCAGGAAAATGCTGCAAGCAGTCCTCTTTGGCTGTACTTGTCCATTTCTTGCTCTAACGCGAAGTTCGCGCCACAAGCCGCTTCCTGTATTATTTCCTGTGTTATAACAAATATGTTCAGTCAAAGTAAGCAGACATAAGCAATAAATCAAAGAAAAATAGGCAAGCACCTGAGAACAAGTTCTCTCTCTGTATAGTGTTTCTCAGCATGGGCATTGCTTTATACTCACATTTCAATTCACCATGCATCGTATCACAGACAGTAGCGTAGGCAGAATTTTTTTTCGGGGGGGGGGGGGGCACCTCTTTGATCCGACATTGGGGCTGGGCAGATGAGTTGGGGGTCGAGTATCATCTGGTGTTCTGTATCCTATGGCGGGGGGGGGGGGATTTTCGGCGGAAGAGGGGGAGGGGCACGGGAACGGTGTGGCCCCCCTCCTGGCTACGGGCCTGATCACATAATCAAACGAAGTGCATTGTTATTGCCTTTGTCCAGGCATTTCACTGAATACCATAACTTTATGCAAACATTCATAGCCTGATGTGCTTTTTTCAAGTGCAATACATACTAAAATAAAAGTTAAAATACAGTAGTGTTATACGTACGAAAACCATAACAGGTGAATGCGGCATTCAGAAGTACAACACTCTAAATTAGTTTCGGGCCTTTGGGCATCTGCGTCGTGCGCCTGAATTTAAGCAGACGGGCTGTTGCATTTCGCCTCAATCTGAATGCAGGCATTACGGCCGCGGAATTGAATTGTACGTCTCATCGACCTTAGGAGTGTAACAGCTTAGCCGTCACGCTACCATACGTGGCACTCTTCACTGTATGAACATTAAAAAAAAAAAGCTTTTTTTTTTTTCACGGAGATTTCTCGTCATGAGTAGTTAACAGCTGGTTATGTTATCCGGTGTGAGGCTAGGCCTTCGCTAAACGCGTGTCGTTGAGCGAAGAAAAGAAGAGTGTTATATTTATCTCTGCATATATTAAGAAACAATTTATACGTACCAGCAGTGTAACGAACTAAAAACACTCCACACTCGCTGCCGTTGCTCGCATACTCCAACTGCTCGATAACATTCTTGGTCATGTCTGAATTAACAAAAATCTTATATTATAATACTGGCGAGTTCGCATGCAACGTGAGGTTAATCATCGGGCGCGATATCAAACTTTAAATATTCTTGTATACCGTGTTCACACGATTATAACGCGCGTTAGGCGCGAGACAGACGGTACGATTTTCCATGCGATGCGACGGCCGATGCGGCGGTGCGGCAGCCGGAGTGGTGGCTGTCCGATGTTATGAAAGGTCACCTTTCCGCCGGCCCCGCCGCCGTGTCGGACGTCGCATCGCATGGAAAATCGTACCGTCTGTCTCGGCCTTTATTTCTTCTGTAAATAATAATTTTCATAGCGTAACTTGGGATATAATAAGAACGAGATTACGAACCAAGTTAGCCTACTACACGTCAGACAGGCTTGATAATCGTTATAGCTATACGCATATTTACAACGCGCATGTACAAAAAGTAAATTCGCGTTCCAGTAATGCGCGTTTCCAAGGGCTGTCCGGCTTACCAATTCCCTCCCCGATACATTCGAACGACTGTCAAACTACGATGCATGCCGTGACGCATTGGCCAGTTATCTGGCTAACAAAACTTGAAGGCTTATAATTACCGATCCATGCTTTTTCTCTAAGTTGCACCGTCTTTTTTTTCACATGACGTAACACACACCATGGTAAAATGGCGGTCGCCGGCGGTGGGCGGAATTTATATCCGGCGATTTCTATGACTTGTTTTGCACTGAAATATTCGTTTACAATACACTTTTCACATTCGTATAGACAAAATAGACCCTCTACTTCTAATTTCCGCCGAAAACCACAAATTGTTGGATGGCCGTGTCATGACCACTTTAACTGAAAAGACACTCAAGTGGTACTTGCGTCGAGGCAGGCATGGATGGAAACTGCGTCACTAAGCTTGTCTCGATTAGCAGTGAAAGTCAACATTTCTCGCTTACATATGTTTGTGCTGCCATTCGCTCATGAACAAGTCTAACAAGATAGCTAGTTGGGCGAGTTGGTGCGTATTCATATTTGAAGAAAATCAGCGCACAGAGAAACGGAGACAAAGAAGATATGAAACACACACAACGCTGCTCTTCATCTCTTCTTTGTCTCCGTTTTTCTGTGCCAGGTTTTCTTCGAATATAAATAAGTCTCTTTTCGAAAACTTCTAGTAAATATTCTTCCTCCTGCCATCATAACGTGTTCAGTAGGGAAGTAGTTCGAGCAGTCGCTACGTGGTATTACCAGGAGTCTTCAATAATAATAATAATAATAATAATAATAATAATAATAATAATAATAATAATAATAATAATAATAATAATAATAATAATAATAATAATAATAATATCTTGGGTTTAACGTCCCAAAACCACGATATGATTATGAGAGACGGCGTAGTGGAAGGCTCTGGAAATTTCGACCACCTGGGGTTCTTTAACGTGCACCTAAATCTAAGTACACAGGCCTCAGACATTTTCGCCTCCATCGAAAATGCAGCCGCCGCGGCCTGGATTCGATCCCGCGACCTTCGGGTCAGCAGTAGGAGTCTTCAACGACTCAATGGTATCTAAAATCAACAAACTACAAAAACAGTAAACTTTGGCGATCATTTCTCAAGGCTTTTACGTGTTATTGAGAACTGTACAGTCTGTATTAACGCGATAGCGTTGAACAGCTCGTTTCGCAGAAATTTCGGTGTCGGCGTCGGCGTCGGTGTTGTTAGTTGTGAGCGAAAAATCAGCGTTGTCCATGAGCGGAAATTTGAGATATATACAAATAAATAAATGAGTAAATAAACTTCGGCTTGAGGGGGAATCGTACGCAAGCCTTGTGCGTGGCAAACAGGTGATCTGCCACAGAGACACGCCATTGCTTGGAACTGCTTCCGAAAAAAACCCTACACGAACGTGTAATGCCAGGAGTCTCCCTAACAAATGTAACGTTGCGTGGCAGAAGCGTACAATCGCGCCAGACGTCAAGACATGTGAATTGCGCAACGAGTTACGGGTTTCACGGCCCATCCATTACAAAGCGCTCAGGCATATAGGCGCTCAGCAAAAGCATCAACAAAGTGAGCAGCTGCGTAGGTTCACGTGTTGCCTTGCGGACGCGTAGTGGGTACTTCGCAATTGTACTTGCAGTAGGCATTGTAAGATAGTTCGAAATCGATAATGTTTACGCATGCAGATGTTCCTTTCCTTGCAACACGGTTGAGGTGTCCACCGAGTAGCAAGGCGAGGCTCCCGGTTGAGAACGCGGTGCGAAGGCCGAATTGCGCTCACGCGTTCTGCTCTTCAGGCGAAGTTCAAACGTCATCCAACCTTTTTTTTTCATATTTCGCCATTACTTTGCGTTCACTACTACTTATTATTGCGATCGCAATTATCAGGACGCTCCAAGCGATAATGCGCCGTCAGCTGTGTCGTAGTCGTCATGACGTTCCTACAAGGTCCAAGTGCGATTATGTCCTCTGGCGTACCGCGTACGGTACGCTGTGAAACTAGAGAAAGCATGTGAGGGAGCACATCGTCTTCGCGCGGGGAGAGACGCTGAGTGCACTTTGGCAGTGAAGTGCGGATGTAGGCGACGGGCGGCTGAGGCGGAGAAAAATGTCGCTCTCCTTTAATCAACACGGCAAGGGGAGGTCAAAGTCGTAAGAGGCGGCGTCCTCCGCGCTGGGAAGGCTGTGGAAAGCGACTCATTCGCCCTATCGTTCTTGTAGCCTGCGGCTCTTCCGAAAGCTGACCGGGCTGCTAGCATCGTGCGGCTGTCTTCTAAGGCACCTTCACGCAGCCGTGCGCCTATTGTTGCAGCCCGAGTTACGCAAAAAGCTAGAAGTAACTCAACGCGCTTGCTCACTTCTATTTGCGCCGTTCATCGTGCCAGCGCTGTGGGTGTCAACGTTGACGGTTATCGAGCGACATACGTTTTATTGCGATAGCAATTATATGGACACTCTCGGCTGATTTTTGCCGTCCCCGTCACCGTCATGCCCCGGATATATATATATATATATATATATATATATATATATATATATATATATATATATATATATATATATATATATATATATATATATACTGTAGAGAAGCATTGGAACGCTCTAATGGGTCGTCCTCTCAAGCGCCTCCTAGTGGGTCACCCTCTTCGCCTATTCTCGGAGAGCACGCCCCTCGTGCTCGTGCTCGTGAGTCTGCGAGTCTGCGCTCTGTCGTTGTACATCGTCGCCGTCAATCTCGCCGTCAATAAACGTCTTAACAAAGTGGTGGAGAGTGCTGTACCGTCACCACTACTTCGGTCTCCATTCGACGCCCCTGAAGCTCCGATCCCGTACCGTGCCATCTACCATGCCGCAAGACGCCGCTCAGCAAACGCCGCCTCCTGCTCCGACCGCTTGTCCCGGTGTCCCCCGCATCCGTGACCCTCCTGTCTTCACCGGCGCGGATGGCACCGACGTGGAGGACTGGCTCGCGATTTACGAACGGGCGAGTGTCCCCAATAAATGGGACGAAGCAGGCAAGCTGAGCAACTTGGTTTTCTACCTCGCGGGTGTGGCAGGCATGTGGTACAATAACCATGCATCCGATTTCCCAACGTGGTCCGATTTCAAGACCGCCATCGTGGACGTGTTTGGCCGCCCTGCCGTCCGTAAGCTGCAAGCCGAACAGCGGCTGCGTGAACGGGCACAACAGGCCGGTGAATCGTTCGCGAGCTACAGTGAAGACATCCTTGACTTGTGCAAAAAAGCCGACGCGAGCATGCCGGAGTCTGACAGAATCACGAATGTTATGAAAGGCATCGACGACGATGCCTTCACCATGCTGCTGGCCAAAAACCCTCGCACAGTGGCAGAGGTCATCGCGCTGTGCCAAAGCTACGAGGAGCTGCGCCGGCAGCGCTTGATGACCCGTCGACCGCCATCACGCGCTGCTGATCTCGCGGGCTTGTCGGCCATTTCCGACCACTCCACCTTGCTCGCCGAAATCAAGTCGTTCGTGCGTGAGGAAATTGCCCGCCAGATCTCTCTACTGGCCTTCGCTCCACCGCAGCGTGTTGACCAGCCGCCCACTACTCTCCTGCCTCCTCTCCGCCGAGCGATTCAGCAGGAAATCGCAGAGGTCATTCCTGAATACCACCAACCGCCTCCAGTGCATGCGCCACTAAGCTACGCGCAAGCTGTAGCCAGGCCGCCCCCAGCGATTCCTGTGGCTGCACCGCGAAGTTACGCCGAAGCCGTCGTCGGACCCCAGGCCTTCGACGCGGCTGTGCCGCCTACGTACGTCGACGTCGTCCCCAGGCCCCGACTCCTGCCCACAATGCCCTCATATCAGCAGCCTTCTCGTCCGTCCCGTTCTGCGACATGGATGGGACCCGCGAACCGCTGGCGCACTTCCGACAACCGCCCCATCTGCTTCGCGTGCGGTTGCGCCGGTCACGTCGCACGCTACTGCAATCGCATGGAGCCGCCTCGGGTCGCATCAGCCCTCCCCAGCCAATCAAGCCGACCTTATTATGACCAAGCGCCGCCTATGTCACCGACGTCCCGCGCCGCAACATCTACCCGCCGGTCACCGTCTCCACGACGTCGCTCACTGTCGCCCATGCGGCCACGTCCGGTCTCACGTGACCAGGAAAACTAGTCGTCGCAGTCCACGAGGCAAGGGCTGCGACGCTATCGAACTGCGAAAGCCCTCAGCGAAGCCCATCGAACGCGATAGACGTGTTTGTGGACGGTGTTCGCGCATCTGCCCTTATCGACACTGGAGCCGCCGTATCCGTCATGGACGCCAAACTTAGCCGATTACTGCGAAAAGTGACGACGCCACTTTCCGGTCTCTCCCTCCGTACAGCCAGCGCCCAAAGTATTCACCCTACAGCGGTGTGCACCGCCTGCGTCATTATTCAGGATGCTCTGTACGCCGTCGAATTGATCATAATTCCTGCCTGCTCTCATGACGTCATCCTAGGATGGGATTTTCTCTCCCTCCACGACGCCGTCATTCATTGCGCACCAGCCGAAATAGAGCTCTCACCGTTCTCTGATTGGACGCCGGCAGACAATCCATCGGCTGCGGGCAAGGTACATGTGAAAGACGACACCAAGGTGCCTGCAAACTCGTCAACGGCGGTGTCAGTCTACTGCGCAAGTCTTTCCGACTCCGTTGCACTCCTCTCGCCGTCTGACCGTGTTTGCACGAGGAAAGGCTTGCTGGTGCCTTTCGCGACCGTGCAAGTCACTCAGGGCAGCGCCTCTATTTTTGTTATCAACCCACTCCCGTACAGTGTCACGTTGGTCCAAGGGGAATGTCTCGGTAGCGTGGAACCCCTCGAAGACGCACAAGTTATGGACGAACCAGATGAAATGCACTGCCACAGTTCCAGTACGCTCGGTGCTGTTTCCACGTCTGGTTCATCACCCGCTGATGTATTTGGTTCCTTCATTGATGACAACCTTACGCCAATCCAGCGTTCCCAGCTTCTGGGCCTGTTGGAAGAATTTCGCTCTTCTTTCGATGTCGCTCAAACTTCTCTCGGCCGCACGTCCGCCGTTACGCATCGTATCGACACTGGCACCCAGCCGCCACTGCGGCAACGTCCATATCGCGTATCTCCCACAGAACGCCGTGTAATCAACGAGCAAGTCGACGAGATGCTTCGCCGCGATGTTATTAGACCTTCTAACAGCCCCTGGGCGTCTCCTGTCGTTCTTGTGGCGAAGAAGGACGGTTCTGTGCGGTTCTGTGTGGACTACCGCCGACTTAACAAGATCACTCGCAAGGACGTGTATCCACTACCGCGAATAGACGACGCGATTGACAGCCTGCAAGGCGCAGAATTCTTTTCATCTCTCGATTTGCGCTCAGGGTACTGGCAAGTACCTATGGCTGATGACGCTCGACCGAAGACCGCCTTTGTCACGCCCGACGGCTTGTACGAATTCAACGTCATGCCGTTTGGGCTGTGTAATGCGCCCGCCACCTTTGAGCGCATGATGGATACCGTTCTGCGCAACCTGAAATGGCACACATGCTTATGCTACCTCGACGACGTCGTTGTTTTCGCTCCGGACTTCTCCACGCATCTTCAACGCCTGCGGCATGTTTTGACGCGTTTGAGCGAGGCCGGTCTGCAACTGAATCTAAAGAAGTGCCGATTTGCAGCACGGCAGCTGTGACAATACTCGGTTACGTCGTGTCCAAGGACGGTATTCTCTCCGATCCAGCCAAGCTTCGGGCCGTGACCGAGTTCCCCAAACCTACGTCGGTCAAGGAACTACGCAGTCTCGTAGGACTGTGTTCCTACTTTCGGCGCTTCATTCGAAACTTCGCGACTATCATATCGCCGCTGACGAAGCTCATCGGAAGTAATGGGCCGCTCAATTCGTGGTCGTCAGAGTGCGACGAAGCTTTCGCGAAGCTCCGTCGTTTGTTGACGTCGCCTCCCATACTACGCCACTACGACCCTACGGCACCTACAGAGGTACACACAGACGCCAGCGGTGTTGGCCTTGGAGCTGTCCTTGCGCAGCGCAAGCCAGGGTTCCCTGAATATGTCGTGGCATATGCAAGTCGTACGCTTACCAAAGCCGAGACCAATTACACCGTCACCGAAAAAGAATGCCTGGCGATTATCTGTGCCCTTACGAAGTTCCGACCTTATTTGCATGGTCGCCCCTTTGATGTCATCACCGACCACCATGCACTATGCTGGCTGTCATCACTCAAGGATCCATCAGGCCGCCTCGCCCGCTGGGCACTTCGCCTACAGGACTACGACATCCGCGTGCTGTACCGCAACGGACGCCAGCATGCCGACGCCGACGCACTCTCGCGCTCCCCCTTGCCTGACGACAATACCCACAGCTCAATGTCTCACAATGCCGTTTCTTCCATCGACATTCACACCATCGCTACCGAACAGCGCAAGGATCAGTGGATCGCTTCACTGATAGACTTGCTCACTGATCCATCGGCAACACCATCCACTCGCGCGTTGCGTCGTCAAGCCCATCATTTCGCCATTCGCGACGACCTCCTTCACCGACGCAATTACAACGCCGACGGCCGCCAGTGGCTACTAGTAATACCCCGCAGTCTCCGTTCTGACATATGCGAATCGTTCCACGCTGATCCGCAGTGTGCGCACTCTGGGGTATCGAAAACATACCACCGCATTCGCCAACGGTACTTTTGGCGGGGGATGTACCGCTACGTGCAGAAGTTCGCTCCTGCATCGATTGTCAGCGCCGCAAAGCTTCAACGCACCAGTCACCAGCAGGTCTACAGCCTTTACCATGCCCTGACCGGCCGTTTGGGCGCGTTGGCATCGATTTGTATGGGCCACTTCCTCTGACGTCGGCTGGTAACCGCTGGGCCATCGTTGCTGTAGACCACCTTACGCGATACGCCGAAACTGCCGCCCTCCCAGCGGCTACAGCGCGCGATGTAGCCTCCTTCCTGCTCCACCGGTTCATGCTGCGCCACGGTCCACCCCAGGAGCTGCTCAGCGATCGAGGCCGTGTCTTCCTGTCGGAAGTCGTCGAAGCCATCCTCAAAGAGTGCAACGTTGTTCACCGCAAAACTACTGCTTACCACCCGCAGACGAATGGCCTCACCGAACGCTTTAACCGCACGCTCGGCGACATGCTATCGATGTACGTCGCCGCCGATCACACAAATTGGGATTCGATTCTGCCTTTCGTCACCTACGCCTACAATACCGCCCCTCAAAGCACCACTGGTTTTTCACCCTTTTTCTTATTGTACGGCAGGCACCCATCGCACACAATCGACACAATCCTTCCATACACGCCGGATCGATCGGAGTGTGCGCCTATTTCTGCCACAGCCAGACTTGCTGAGGAGCGTCGCGAGCTTGCCAGGACCTTTACTACGCAGGACCAAGAGCGGCAGAAGAGCATTCGCAGTGCCACCAACACTTCTGCACCCACGTTCCTCCCTGGAGCGCTCGTATGGCTCTCGGTTCCTACCACTGCAACTGGTCTCTCTTCCAAACTGCTACCCAAATACGAAGGCCCCTACCGTGTCGTCGAACGCACATCCCCGGTCAACTACCTGATTGAACCTATTGAACTATCTTCGGACATGCGCCGTCGAGGGCGCGACATTGTCAACGTGGAGCGCCTCAAGCCCGACCATGACCCGCTCATAGTGACCAGCTGTTAGGTCGCCAGGCGGCTCCCTTTTCGTACCCGGGGTGATTGTAGAGAAGCATCGGAACGGTCTAATGGGTCGTCCTCTCAAGCGCCTCCTAGTGGGTCACCCTCTTCGCCTATTCTCGGAGAGCACGCCCCTCGTGCTCGTGCTCGTGAGTCTGCGAGTCTGCGCTCTGTCGTTGTACATCGTCGCCGTCAATCTCGCCGTCAATAAACGTCTTAACAATATATATATATATATATATATATATATATATATATATATATATATATATATATATATATATATATATATATATATATATATATTGGTGGCGCGCATTATGTGCAGGTTAGTGGGACTTCTATGGGTACGAAAATAGGACCAAGTTATGCCAACATTTTTATGGGCCAGCTCGAAGACAAATTCCTAGATACTTGGAAACTCAAACCATTCCATTATAGGCGGTACATTGATGATGTATTTCTGATCTGGCACCATGGGGAGAGGGAACTTTTGTCATTCATTGCAGACTTGAACAATGCTCATCCAGCCATCTCTTTCTCAGAGTCATACTCAAGCACATCAATCAATTTTCTTGACGTCACGGTTACGATACGTGCTAATAAACTCACGACTACGCTCTTTAGGAAACCCACGGATAGGCAATCCTACTTTTTGCATTTCGAAAGCTCTCATCCAAAGCAGTGCAAAACGGCGATCCCATACGGTCAAGCGCTACGTTTTAAAAAGATATGTTCCGCAGATTCCGACTTCACCGAAAGCTGCACCAAACTTCTGGAGGCGCTAAAGAAACAAAAATATCCACCCCAAATTATTGACGATGCTATTAAACGGGCTGACGGTGTTGACCGCTAAGAACTTTTTGTTCGAAAGAAAAACGCTGTGCACTCAAACACTAACCTGGTTTTAACACACTCCGCATCGGCACCAAACATAAACAGCATTCTTCAGAAACATCACAACTTATTATTGCAGAGCAATCACCTTAAAAATATCTTTCCTGATCCCCCACGTGTGATGTATCGTAGATCGAGGAACTTACGCGACTTACTAACGTCGTCAAAAATTACGCCCGTAACTTATCCTGGTTGTCATCCTTGCCACAAGTCCCGTTGCAAGGTATGCAGCCACATGAGTAACACAAGTTACGTTAAGAGCACAGCTTCAAACTTTCATCTGAAGATAAAAGGGGATTTTGACTGTGGCACAAGCAACGTTGTGTACATGCTTGAATGCTCTGTGTGCAAACTTCAGTATATCGGGCAAACTGAAACCGCTTTTAGACTGCGTTTCAATAACCATAAGTCACATGCGATAAGCCTACCTAATCTACCTCTGTCCAAGCACGTTAATATTCCTGGCCATTCTTTCGATAAACTCACAGCAACTATACAGGAATCCGGTTTCCTTCGCACCATGATAAAGAAATTCGCGAGTCATTCCTCATCCACAAGTTCAACGCTGTCTCATCTGGCATAAATGAAAATCCAGGCAAGCTGACGTTTCTTTCGGCGCGGAACTAGGTTCTAGTATCATCACAATCTAATAATAATCACTGTACACGCACATTTTTGCTGCACGCTTTCGTAGCATCCCTTTTCTTTGCTTTTTGTTGCCGATGTTCGCACCCCTTCAATTGTTTAGTGAAGCATCTTGTCATGTTCAAGCGCTTTTTCTCTCTTTCTTTTTTTTTCCTATATGCGTTCACAGAATTGTATTTTTTTGTAGATCTTGTTACGGCTTTCAAATTATTAGTCACGCATCTGTTTCATGGAAGCACCTATTCTTCAGATACGTTTACACGCCTTTGCAATGACCTGTTGTTGTAACCGTACATAACTCGCCTTACTGCAGCGATTACTGTGTGATAGTGATAGAGCACATGTTAGGGGCCCCTTATACCTCGTGTCTATTTAAAAAGAGCGCATTTCTGTATTGTGTGTTCCCTGATGAAGGCCGGTCCCCGGCTGAAACGTCGGATTAATAAAAAGTTTTCGTGTTGCACGTCCTCCACTTCGCAAAGCATTGATTCGACTGGATCCAAGGACACTTCCTTCCTCATATATATATATATATATATATATATATATATATATAATATATATATATATTATATATATATATATATATATTATATATATATATATATATAAGGCACAATGAAAACTAAACAAGAAGTAAAAATCCTGAAGTATCCAACCGCGGATTCGAACCAACAACCCCTCGCTCCCCAGCGTGCTGCATTAGACAACTAAACCACACGCCGTGTTTGCGCCGGCGAAATAACGGCGAGCTATTTATATGCGCCATGTACCGCTGGTGGTAAGCACATCTCGGAGGAGCGTGAGCGTGTTTTCTCTCCCGCAACGCTCCTAATTTTCTTTCAATTTGAAAACTGCCCTTGAGACGCGCACCGCAAAGTGGCCCTTTTCTATACCCCCTCGTGATGTCGAAGGAAAAGAAAAACAAAGAACACCGGCAACACTTTGCATCAGACGCCCCCGTGTGGCAGGAGACACAGGGGTTCACTCCACGCGCCGCAGTTTAAAAGAAGAGGAAATACCTAAGGGGGTCGATTCTCCATTGTCGACACTTGCAGCGCGTTGCTCGAGCACATAGACGTAACAACTGTGACAGTTGTTAGTCCACGCTTGCCCTGTGCATGCCTGTACCTTATTTTAGGGCGTCCTTCTTTGTGGTTCAGCGGCGCGCTACAAGTATCGAGCTGCTTCTGGATGTTCGTGTGACGTTTCAATTTCTTGCTATCGCGTTCATTGCTTCGGCCTTGCGGCGAAACTGACTCTTTTGTATGCCTCGGCACGCAGGCAGCATACTCGGTCATTTGAAAAATTAAACCAGCTCCATTCCGCGGACACCGATCAAACAGCGAAGCTGGTGGCGTTCCCTTCGTCAGGCTAACATTTTGCTACGTTTTGCCAGAATTTCAGATGTTTTGTATCACTGCTCCTCTTTGTTAAACTTGGAGGTGGTAGTACATAGCCACCAGCTTTTATAACCACAAAGTATCACGTGACAGTAGTGGTGTAACCGTGGTAACGCACAGGCCATTTGTTAGGCTAACTGTTGCCTTCTTCCTTTTTAGTAGAAGTTGTGCGTAATGGGGTTTACCCAATTTCTGTGGCACATAGGCGTTTATGACGATCACAGTTTCTGATAGGCCGCACAGATTTCTGTGGCACATACCCGTTTGTTGGGCTAACTGTTGCCTTCATTTTCAGTGGACCAGTGGTGACTAGTGGGATTTACCCAATGTCTGTGACGTATACCCGTTTATGATGGCCACAAACGTTACCACGGATCTCGGACATCAGAGGCTCGACCAAGAACAGCTTCCGCTGTTATTATGTTAATTTTGACTACGGAACACGAAAGAGGTCAATGAGTAACAGGCTTATATATGCCGTCTTTATTTCTTCTTTCTTCTTTTTTTTGCTTTCAGTCAAGCGGTAAGAGGTGCATCGACGTCTTTGTGTAAATTGAGTAGTTGTGCGCATATCGTGGGCTTTCCAGGCACGACGACTACAGTAGCGTGTAAAGAGTACCTCATGGTCCGACGTAACGTCGCCACTCACGTTAGAGCAGAGACGTCAGTTTTGTTGCTACGAAGTATATTCATGTCATAAGCAGTGGTCATCGGAGTAATCGAGCAACGATTGAGAATAGTTGGCGGAGTCACATGTTTATTACATTCTGATAAATGCACTGCTACCACAACTGGCGTTGTCCTGACACCGCGCCTGCATAGGGGCTTTTTCCGAAACAGGTTGAAGCCCTTGTGTGGCTCTCTGGTAGAATGCTTGACTGAAAACCAGAAGGCCTGGGTTCGAATCGGGCTATAGCCGTGACTTTTATTCTTTGCTTCCATCGGGGTCTGTCGCCCACTGACAACGCCTCCGACGCCGGCACCCCATTTTTCACGACAGCGACCCCTTCAAGCTATCGCGTTAAGATTTCCAAAGTCTGGGCTGATATTGACTGCGAATCACCGGTGGCGCATACCCGAATACCACTGGTCGCGTTATGCGGGCACATGCCATACGTGACTGCTGGAGAGGATTTCATAACGTACGCGACGCGGAAGTCGCGTTAGTTGTGTCATGACCTGCGAATCGTGCTCATCATACACTCATGTCCTCCTCTGCCAATTTTGGAATCTACCAAATTAAGGAGACGACCACGAGAACGCCAAGATGCAGGCGGGTAATAGATAGATAGATAGATAGATAGATAGATAGATAGATAGATAATAGATAGTAGATAGATAGATAGATAGATAGATAGATAGATAGATAGATAGATAGATAGATAGATAGATAGATAGATAGATAGATAGATAGATAGATAGATAGATAGATAGATAGATAGATAGATAGATAGATAGATAGATAGATAGATAGATATAAACGGTCAAAGTTACTTTGATTCCCTAAAAAAGT
The DNA here is from genome assembly GCF_013339695.2 of Rhipicephalus sanguineus. Classification (NCBI taxonomy): domain Eukaryota; kingdom Metazoa; phylum Arthropoda; class Arachnida; order Ixodida; family Ixodidae; genus Rhipicephalus; species Rhipicephalus sanguineus. Next base: position 74,925,981 of record NC_051183.1, on the reverse strand, counting down.
CTCAGTTTCACCGCAAGGGCGAAGCAATGAGTGCGATAGCAACAAGTGTTGTGCGAAGTGAGGCTGGCAGCTAACTGTTTCGTATCCGATCTCGCGTAACTACAAAACGCTAGAGTAGGAGAATATGGCCGCTCCAGGGAGAGATGCTCTATCCACATAGTCACTTCGCGTTGAGAACGCAGCACGTAGAAGTGTATACGAGCCGCCCGCTGTGATGGCTGTCGAGATAGCCCGCGCCAGCGATCGCGACCGCGCCCTTAGACTCAAAAGTTCCACGTAGCTGCTCGAGTGACACCCCCCCCCCTCGCATCTGTTTCCTGTCTGCTTCGACGGCTGGCCTACCAAGCGGGGTGATGGTTCGGCATGCACCCTCCGAGTGACGAAAATTGGCCGGTTTGTTTGATCTCTGCTTCAGCCACGTTCGTCGCGCCCGATGGCGCGCTTTTACCCGCGGTAGAACATACGATGCGCGGGGGGATCTTATCAATTGGGACTTCATACGGGACATGAAGGCGACGGCGACGGCAAAAACCCGTCGAGACTGTCGATATAATTGTTATCGCAATAAAAATTACTCATATTTAAAAACCTTTCTATAGCTGGTACATCCATTACTGCCGCTATCAGTGCTTCGCCTTTCGGGCTAAACTGTAATTTTTCTTCCCTTCGCTGCTTATTTTCCTAACCTACAAACAAATGTTAAACAAATTCTGGCAGCTTTCCATGCCAGTGACCCATTTCTATTTTTTGACGGATTCCAGGTATCATGCAATTAACTACTACCTGTACTCGCTATCTTGCAATTCATAACAAGCCAGGCACGTAGGCAAGGGGGGGGGGGCCCCCCCCGAAATTCGTCCAGCCTTTTATATTCCCGGGCAACTTTTTTTTCTCTTTGCCATGAAAAGACTTTCTTTCGAATAATTAGGCCTTGGGCCCCCCCCCCGAAAAAAAAATCCTGGCTACGTGCCTGTAACAAGCTATGATAAGTTGCGCCCTCAAACCGTAGACATTTCCCTGATAGGCAGGCTTCCTAACGAAAAATAATCAAGCGAATGCTAATATTCAGAATGATCGCAATATAGCAGCCGATGAACCGGAGGTTCATTTGTGGTTGACATAGAATAAAATGATTGAACTTCGCAGAAACTTTTGACCGCACAAGACTATCCCAATGGACACAAAGTAAGCCACATGACACAAAGTCCAAGCCAAAATAACAGTGAAATTTGAAACATATCACAAATATGTTTGAGCGCTGCATTATAGACCATTCTGTGATGCTGATGATAGCGTCACGTAAAAATAGCGCTGTATGATACATGTCTAGACGCTTTCCAGCGGCGTCAGTATGTGGCTTGTAGCCGGTTGCCCTTTAAAGCTCTCTCCCAAACACACTTCCGCTTTTTACGAATACCAAAGATAGCCGGATCAGTTCTGGTGATATGGCTCGGTTGATCACGATCCAGCCTACGGGTTATGTTTCCGCAATGGTGTTCACGTTACTCGCAGCGTGAGCCATTTCTGGAGGCAGGGCAGGTTCCTCTCACGCGCACTGAGCTGTAAAGCTAAGAAATAAATTCACCCAATTGCATACATTGTCACAGGTCTACAGGAATTCTAATACCTTGAATTAAAAATGTATCCTACAGTCCCTGCCCAGTTTACTTGTTTCTTGGATTATCATTATTTCATTATAGATCTCGTTAAAGGGCCTCCAGTGGGGTCGGTACAAGGTGGTGGCTTGCTCTTATTCTCGACACCGTGATTTCCGAGTGATGAAGCGTCGATCAAGACACGGCGGGGCTGATCCTATATGCGTCACAGCGTTTCCTCAGCATCATCTCCCGAATAATAGAGCGCCCCGCCTCAACAATCACGGGCCAGTGAGGATGTCTCCCGCCCTGCTTGTGGCAAAGAATTCAGAATTCAAAGAAGAAACACTCCGGAATTCTTATAGATCCGAGTCGCGATTCAAGAGAGAAGCACGAAGCTCTTTGTCACTTTCTTCATAGGATCCTTGACATGAAAACAAGAGTAAGGGTAAGACTCATTTCCTAGCTTCTGTGATCTCCCGATTTCGCCTGGCCCCGGCCTGGCACCTGCCTTGCAGTCTATGCAGCTGCTTTATTAGTGCTCTCATATTGAAAGAGTCGTTATACTAAGCGAGTTTTCGTGCTTCAGAAGTGTACGCTGACAAAGCGCCTGTTATGGAGAGCAATAAAGCCAATCGTAAGGCAATGGTTTCATAGTGACTGCACTGTCATTTTCGGTAGTATTAGGCTCTCTTGGATTCCTGTTTGAGCAAGAAATACATATAACAAAATGTTTGGCAACTCGTAACGTACCTGGGCCACCAACATACATTACACTTGCGTCTGTCTGCTCGAATAATCCTTCCAGGAGGTTGTTTGTTCGCGCTTTCCTGGACGGGAGGAGGTGCAATTAGATAGGTTTAACGGAAATTATATTATCCTTCAAGGTTGTCCTTACGTTTGCGGGTCCTCATGAGATCTGTTGAAGTACACGGCATCCTTGGTTATATTTCTCATTATATCCACTTTGCAGATCACCCTCCCTATTTCTTGAGTAGTATTAACTGTCCATATTGGAAACGTAGTGTTCATAAACTGAAAAAAAAGTAAACAGGTCCTAACAATTTCAAGATTGGCACGCTTTATTTTTTTGCCTGTTTTAGATCTGAAATTTAAACCCACGGCTCAAGCAAAAAGGTTCCTTGCATCACTGGATATTTGGCGAGACTGTGCATAGCTTCTGGGCATATTAAAGCGCAAAAAGAGACACTTATATTGGTCAAGAAGCACCACGCCCGTCCTGTGTTTCTCGGCATGTGTGCATGTATCTTATAGCTGTTTAATTTTTCTTTCATGAGAAAGTATTAACAATTATTGGGATAACCATCAAGACTATTTCCATGCGGCAAAACCTGCAGTGTGGTAATATGCGAGTACGCATTTTTGTGTGTCTTCGATCACGCCGAGCTATTCTGTCGAGATAACCTAAAGTAAGTAAAATGACACCTTTTGCATTCTTCCCAAGCGGTCATACCACAAGCAAAATAAAAGCGTAAGGCTATCCCTAAAGCTCATATAGCGCTGTTCCAATTCCCGTTCCTGTTACATGATTAGGATGCAGTTTAGCTCATTGAGTGCTCGCTTCCCAGCACCGCGGGCAGCGTGCCCTCGGTTCATGCGCTGGTGCTCGGACCTCTCGCGGTGGCACCTCGTGTGGCCTAAATCGAAATTCCGCGCAACACTGAACGCGAAATTCAAGAACCTCACACTTTCTTTCCTCGTTCGCTCTGCCGGATAGACGACGTCGCTCAACGCAGGAACGGGCGCCTAAGAGCTGCGCTCTAAAACTTCTTTATTCCCGGGAAACTATATGAAAATAATTACACCATCTCCCACTAAAGGGAACCATGTGGGGATGCGAAGCAGCGCTGGGTGTTCACTTGTGTTTTCATTGTTGTTCCATTTGTATGTTTCCCTGTATGTTTCATTTGTGTGTGCAGTTTGTGTATATGTTGTGTACCGCTTACGTTACCCCCCCCCCACCTCCCAGCTCGATGTTTCTGTTGCGCTTCGGCTTCGCGTTGCCTCGCAGCTTCGAGATTCGCTTGCCGGCATTGCCGTTTACGTTCAGCTTCGCGAGCGTCCAAAGAGCCGTTGCGAATGAGAGTGCAACGATTGCCGGCGTTGCCGTTTACGTTCAGCTTCGCGCGAGTCCATATCGCCGTTGCGAATTAGAGTGCAATGGGAGCGAGCGTGCGCCGCATTATATACGAGCGCGCAGCTGGGGCGGAGAGTGCGAAACGGGTGTGGAGAAACGAAGTGGAGGCAGCGCTCACGCCACCTCCTCCACCCCACCTCCTCGCGGTCACGCGAGGAGAGGGGGAGTTGCACATGCGCATGCGGGAGCGGACGCGTGAGGGAAGGATGGACACAGCCCCGAGCAAAAGCTGCTTCGCATCTAAAATCTTAGAGCCCGCTAGGGCGTTCCACACACAAACTGTTTTTTCGACCAATGCACACCTTCTTCTCCAAGCCTTGCAGGTCCAACCACTTTCTCGTGCCCGTGCGCGAGATGCATGTGTTGAGTTATCACAAGACGCGCGAGCAGGCACGAGTTATTGCAGCCGCTAACACAGCGGCTTACTGCACTCCGCGTTCGCTATCTTTCGTCCTAGTTCGCTCTATCCGTTACGCCGACGACGGCGACGCTGCTCAACGCAGCAACGGGCGCCTAAGAGCTGTGCCTCTAAATAATTTGAGAACGATCGCTGATAAGCGTAAAGTTGTGTATTCAGGTGTGAAGCGTGGATCTGCCTGGAAAGCGCCCCACACGCTGATCGGACGAGCGGAAGGGAACTCCGCTCGCCAGACGGCTTACAAGCCTTACACTGATGCCGCTAGCTTTACAAGTCACCAATCGCTAGAATTGCGACCCACAACGCAGCTAGGGCCATTAATGGTGTCTCATTGTTTCTAATCTGCGCAGTAAACCACTTTACTCCCTTAAAAAGGTTTTACCATGTCTATAGCTAACACCGTTACACCCTAAAAAGGCAGTTTCACGAATAAAAACATCCTTGTTATGGGGGCTTGCTTCGCACTTTACAAAGCGTTGAGGGCCGTGCACGTTCCATGAAGGTCTAATTTGAAAATCTGAAAAAGTGTGATCTTAGCGCCTATCTTAGCCACCTTAGCCTATCTTAGCGTGTGTGCGTGTATGCATCGTACCCTCTCATGTGGTGTCTTGACTTCACTCTTGTGTCCGAGTTGGACGCCCAGTGTTGTAGCACGAATGCGTACTAACCAGCTCAGCTCTCTGTTATTCGAAGTTCTAGCCCAAGCAAAGGAGATTGAAAGGGCAAGTTCGCAAACAAAGAAGGGCGAAGGAGAGGCAAGGCTGTCGACTGGGTGAGTCAAAAGGGTAGAGGAAATAGTCGCTGAAAAGAAAAAACGTCAGTCCTGCGAATAAAGCGCAGCACAGTCACAGCGAAAGCTGGAAGAGCGGCATTTCTAAAGCAGGTGATAAATTCGCTTGGGGCTACTAATACAAATATACTAGCAAAGTTCCACTAAGCCAGAAATAATAATTTTTGTGATGTTAGGAAGCACCCACCACGACATTACTCGTCATTCTGCGGAGAAGCGAGGTGCCATCTCTAAGCATTATGTGTACTTTGTTGATGCGACGGTTTGATGACGATGGAGAATTATGGCTGAGCCATTTGTAATGGGTTGGAAGCTTTAAACGACCACAAGTTACGTAATTCTCAGTGTGTGACGCCCGGTCGTTATTTAACTTCTCCCGCCACGCTTTATAACATACGTTAACGTGAGAAAGAGAGAGAGTGGGGGTATTAACTTTATTGAGACCATGAGGAAATGGATCACAGGAGCCTTATGGGCTGCCTTGACAACCAATACAAGTGCACTTGCGTGCAAATCACTGCGCTATAAAGCATCATAATGTTTGAGAAGTAGGGAAGCAGCCACTATGCAATTTTTCGTCATTCTGTGGATAACCATGGCCCCCGCAAAACACCTCTGAGGCATTACGTGCACTTTGTTGATACTGTGGCTGATGACGACGACGAATTATGGCAGAGCCCTTTATAATGGGTTGGAAGCATTCAACAACCCACTCGTTGCGCAATTCGCATTGTGTGACGCCTGGTTACAATATTCGCGTTGTGTGACGCCTGGTTGTTATTTTACTCTTCTACCACGCTGCATTACATACTTTAATGTGGTTCCTTCTTAACATGAAGCCTGTATAGGGTTTTCTTGCAAAACTGTGTCAAGCACCGGCATGGCTCTCAGGTAGAATACTGGGCTCCCACGCAGAGGGCCCAGGTGAGACTCATTCGCATCCAGAGCTTCTTGGACAGCTTGCTCCACAGTAGCCTCCCCCTCGATACCAAACGGTTATGTCGTCCGCATATATTGCGTGGCCGATTTGCGTTACTGTTACAAGCTTGCTCGATAGTTTGTTCATGGCGATGTTAAATACAAGAGAAATGAGTGCCCCTTGTGGTCTACCTCTGCTCCCGAGCGCATATACTTCTGTAGTGTACTATCCTTATGCTCGTTGTTCTACTTTCCAGGAAAGATTGTACAAAAGAGAAAATCTCTTTCCTAAGTTCCAAGCAGATATTTCTTTATGGATGCATTCGGGCGTGATCTTATCAAAGGCTTTAATTAGGTCTAGGGTGAAGATCCCCTTCACATTTTTGTCCTTTGAGTCTATTATTGGCGTCTTGAGCAGAAGCATAACATCCTGGGAAGAAATAGCTGCTCGGAAACCTATTACGTTGTATGGGAACAGCCCCTTGCACTCGATGTATCAGATATTCTGTTATGTACTGCATGTTCCACAACTTTACCCATGCATGAGGTAATGGATATGGGCTGGAGAATCTCCAGGCCAAAAGACCTGCCTGGTTTCGCAACTAGGAACTTTGATTCTAAGGGTGCGGTCGCGATCGCTGGCGCGCGCGCTATCTCGGCAGCCATGCGCGGGCGGCTCGTATACCCTTCTACGTGCTGCGCTCTCAACGCGAACAGACTGTGCGGACATACCATCTCTCCCGGGAGCGGCCGTATTCTCTACACCAGCGTCTTGTAGAGTTATGCGAGATCGGATCCAAAAGAGCAAGCTGCCAGCGTCACTTATTATAACGTTACAATTTGTTGCTATAGCATTCATTGCTTCGCCGTTGTGGTGAAACTTTGACTTTTCCTTCAGTAGGGCAACAGCTTGCGAAGGTGTGCGCGCAGACAGAACATATTTGAGAAAGATAGCCCGTGAGTGTAAAGCCGGCCTGTGTGGTTGTGTGTTCAGGTTTGAAGCGCGGATCCTGGCATTGATTGGATAGCGAGAGCGCGACACAGCGACGAGTTGAAGTGACTCCGCTCGCCAGATGCCTTACAAGCCTTACACGATGTCACAGCTTCGCAAGTCACCAAACGCTACATTTTGTGGCCCGCAATGCAGCTAAGGTAATTAATAGTGTCCGTGTAAGGAAACCTTGAGATAAACACTGTCGGGCCACTCACGTCAACACGGAGCACGCTGTAACGCAGGCAAATGACGCTCGCTGCCCACCGGAGATTCAGTGACGTAGACTGGACAAAGCCAGTCAGATCGGTCACCGGTATTTAAGCATCATGAAAAAATATTGGACTGTGCATGTTGACTGGATGGTGGAAGTTGAAAACACATTCGGCTGAGCTACTGCCATCTGTTGCGACTCACACGTTTAAGGTCTTGTAATTACACAGTTTGATCAAAGAACTTAAGTCAGCCAGCAAATGATTCTTATGACTAGCTATACCGGCTCAATGCTTTTGTACAAGGATGTCAAAACCATTTATCGGTCCCTTTAAAGTGACACAATATGTCAATATTACCAGGTCGCCCTGGACTACGACGAATAACGTTACCCTCGCCCGAATTGTATTTGTCGTCATCCGCAGTTAATACAGCATAATTGTAAGCCACTGCGCATTGCCACTTCTGTCTTACTAGCTTCAATGCAATCAAAATGGTCTATACAGACATATATATATATATATATATATATATATATATATATATATATATATATATATATATATATATATATATATATATATATATATATATATATATATATATATATATATATACGTGATGATGAACATACCTTTGTCACATTATAACTGTGAAAGGTAGAGGTGCCAAACTTCTGGCGATTGGCATCATACATACTAAATAAGGCAGTAAAAATCAGTATGGCATAAACCTGCTTCAGCATGTTACCTTCGGTATGGAATCTCAGTGTATCTGGGCTGGCTCATGAAAAAGACACTATATATACCTACTACGAGAGAAATGGGAACGCACTTTCTTTTTTGACTTTTTGTGCGTGACACTAGGTTTCTGGTTCGTATTTATGAGATATGCTTTGCCAGGCGCTCCTTTACGCAGAAAAGAACGTTGCATGTTTTTATTGTTTACTCACCCTATATATTATTTATTATAACGGATGAGTCAAATTGCCGAAAAGTAATATGTCAACAAAATTGGCAAGGACTCCTTGGGTAAAGACGACGAATAAAGTTCATGTTCGTGGAGTGAAAACTGCGATGTCGCAAAGCTCATGCTGATGCCACGAGTGCGGGTATACGTATAGCTACTGTAAACAATTTTTCCGCCTGAAGGTCGCGTGATCTAATCCCGGCCACGACAGCGTCATTTTCAATGGAGACGAAAATGTTTGAGGCCCGTGCACTTAGATTTAGGTGGCACGTTAGAGAACCCCAGGTGGTCGAAATTTCCGGAGCCCTCCACAACAGCGTCACTCATAACTATATCGTGGTCTTGGGACGTGAAACCCCGAATATTATTATTATTATTATTATTATTATTATTATTATTATTATTATTATTATTATTATTATTATTATTATTATTATTATTATTGTTGTTGTTGTTGTTGTTGTTGTTGTTGTTGTTGTTAGTTGTTGTTATCTAAACCAATTTTTCATTATGAATGTCGTCGCATTGTCCCAACATTGAGCAACACAGAAGCGAAGCCATTATTTGAAGAATAAACTGAGTGGGCGAAAGCGCATAGCAACAGCAAGTACTACTAAAAGCACAACAGCAGTTGGCAGTGAGCTAAAGTTCAAAGGCTGAATGTTTTTAACTTAATTATTTCTGCAATACCCGCAGCATCTTTAATGAGGCCGTATTAAAACGGCTTTAAAAGTGCAGATGATACCCCCGTCGAGCGTCGTTTACAACAAATGACATTAGGTTAATTAATGTCATTCTACAGCTTGCTGTCGCACGACGAAAACAAATGTCATTTTAAAATAATGACGATGACCTTAGACCTCCTGAGCCGTGACTTCGGGAGAAAGAAAAATCTATTAAAACTTGCATGTACATGCGTGTAGCCTCGAAAATAATTTTCTATCACTAAAAAGCTGCTCCAAGAATACAAACGCAGCCGTTTTGCACAACTTGCCACAGCTGCACGACACAAACGAAGTAAAGCCAAGAGCCAAGGGTAAGCCAACATGGCCGACGAGATGGCCGGGTGTCGGTAGAGTAAACTATAGTATATTGTAGGCACTATAAGCGAACTGAAGCGTGGGAGCACGACTGACACTCCGGCAGCAGAAATGAGAAGGCGGCAGCTAATTCGTGTAGTCACCACCTTGATCACCAAAACACGCGCAATCGGACGATCAACACCCGCTATACAGGCCACAACAAGAGAGCACAAATGAAACATGGCCGGCGTCCAGCGGCTCTCGTTGAGAGTAGCTCTCTTTTAGAAACTTTCGCACGTTCTGTTACGTCATCAAACATGCAATATGTTAATGTAGTAAAGAATAATATATTTACGAATTACAAAAGTTACGTTTACATAAGTCAACAGTCATCTCCCTAAAAGGTGCCAGGCGTCGAGACTTCGTATTCGGTCCGACATCGAACGCGAATGTGTGACGGGAACTCATTCGACAGGAATTGTCCTTTTTATTGAATTGCATTAGTTTCCCCATTGACAACAAACAAATGGCATTACAAACGAATGACATTAGCTGTAAATGACATCAGATTTGCCGTGTGTCAGGGGTACAAGGTAGTGTTCGATTATCTACTGAAAACCATGAAGGAGGTTTATGAACAGAACACTAGCGTAACAGGGTTCCTTAGAAATCGCCTTCTTTTTTGCTTGTCATGCTTTGATTTTGCTCACCCGCCACGGTGATGTATGGTGCTGGACTGCTGAGCCGAGGGTCGCGGGATCGAATTGCGTCTGCGGTGGCCATATTTCTATGGAGGCAAAACGCTTTAAGCCCGTCTGTCTGCTTAGATTAGGCGCACGTTAAAGAACACCAGGTGGTCGAAATTTCGGGAGCCCTCCAGTTACAGCGTCTTTCAAAATCCTGTCGTAGTTTTGCGATGTTAAGCCCCACAAATTATTATTCGATTTTCTCTTTTCGGTGGCCACCTTAACCATGCCGCCAGGAAGGGAACGTCTGTGCGCAGCCGCCGCAGTCGCTGAAACCTTGTTCGCCAACAATTCAATTGTGGTTAGCGACCGCCCCTTTCATTGCGACAGCAATTATAAGCACACTCTCGACGGGTTTTTACCGTCGCCGTTACCGTCACCGTCATGCCCCGTATAATGTCCAAATTAATTACATCCCCCGCGCATCTTATGTTCTGCCGCGGTTAAAAGCGCGCGAACGGGGCCGGCGAACACGGCTGAAGCATAGTTCAAACAAGTCGGCCCATCTCCATCGCTCGGAGGGCGAATATGATAACATAACCCCGCTTGGGAGGCATACCGTCGAAGCAAACGCCCCGACTGTCTTGAACGAGCATGAAAAGACGCTAGAGGGGGGGCGGGTGGAGAGAGGTATCGCTCGAGCAACAGCTTTGTGATGTGTAGTGCGCGTTTGAATTGTGCGCCTTTGAAAAGTGTGCGTCATAAAGAGAGAGAGAAGGCGTGCGCGCGCAGAGATGAGCACAGCGCCGAAAGGAAGACGACGACGACGAAAACATTCACGAGGGCGCGAGGCACAAGGGTTTGACGGACAAGTGGCCCAATAGGAAGTCACCACGGAGATTTCAGGGGCCAATAGTTGTGCACCACGAAACTTGAGCATCGCCAATCAGGACGGGACAAGTAGACCCGAGACTGAGGAAAAGCCTGGGTCGAAGAAGAGCCCGGGAGTTCGAAGGAAACGAGACAAGCGGAAGGTTGGAACCGGACCGGGCGCTGAAGACAGGCCGTCGGGTTTCGGACCCGAGCCTCCAGGACTTCAACCGGCCGGAGCCCACTGCCGTCGCGTTCCCGAGCGAGGGCACCCCAGCCATGGTACGCGAACTCCTGCCCAAGGCCTGCGGACTTCGGTGCCGGCAGGCATCCTAGCAGCAGCAGTCGGGCTACGGGCCCGAGCTGCGCATCCATTGCCGGGCCAGGTTGCCGTGGCATCTCAGTGCGTCGCCCAGCAGCCACCGTTTCGTCTTCGTCACCAGCCAGCCCGCGTCAACTCCATCCGTCAAGCCTCGGCGATTTGGTGAGACTGAACTGGTTTTATTCCACGCTTCTCTGCTCAGCCGCGTCAGAAGTAGACTGTACATTTTAAGTCTTTGGACATGCCTTTTGTTTGTTATTAAGAGTGTGTTACCGCGTGCAGTGAACCTTTTGTTGAATGTTTGGCTTTAGATTGTTTTTCGCGCTAATGGTTTATTAAATGGCTTTGTGTGTGTTGAAACCAACGGCTTTGTCCTCAATAAAGCTCTCCGACGCTCCACTCTTAGAGAGCTGTCGTAAATAGAAAAAGAAAGAACCTGCATCACAAGCTTTGAACTTCGGTTCTAAGGGCGCAGTCGCGATGGTTGGCGCGCGCGCAATCTCTACAGCCATCAGCTACGTGCTGCACTCTCAACGCTAAGAGACCGTGCGGAAATAGCATCTTTCGCTGGAGCACCCGTATTCTATTACACCAACGTTTTGTAGACTTACGCGAGATCCAATCCAAAAGAGCTAGCTGCCAGCATCACTTTATAAAACATTACAATTTGTTGCTACGGCATGCACTGCTTCGCCCTTTGCGGTGAAACTGCGACTCTTTTTAATTCCTGCGGCCAATGTGGTTAGATCGCGGCGGTAAATGCAAACAGAAACGAAGCGTTCTGGCCATCCTGTCGTTACCATACGCTTCATACTGATGACGATGGCGATGCGTACTTCGCCGCCTCCTCTCAGTTGTCCGCGAATGCCGTTTTCAGTCTTTTGCGTTCCACATTTTGGGCGCTTCATGCTGGGCGCGCTCCAAGGATCATCCGAATAAAGCGCTTTGCGACCAATTATGACCGACTTAACGAGATTTTGATGTCTTTGAAGAATATCCTTGACAAGACGAGAGAACAACTCCAAATTATTCGATTTTGCACATTCACGGAGGCCGAATTAACGAGCTTGTACTGTATATACCTACGATGAGAGAAAAGGGAACCAATTTTTTATATTTTTTTCTACTTTTTCTACAGTGGAACTGAATTCTCTATTCGTATTTCCCAGATACCGTTTTCAAGGAATCCCTATATGTAAAAAACAGTCTTGCATTGTGTTCTCGCTTACTCTCTATAGAAAATATACACTAGAATAGATGGGTCAACTGCTGCAAACGCATTGTGCGAACAAGAATGCCAAGGACTCCCCAGGCAAAGAAGATGCAATAAGCGCAAACAATATACCGGCGAAACGACCGGCAGCGTCGTTGCCATAATCTCGTCGCTAGCGCTCGGCGTCTCGGGCGCACCACGCCCGCTCAACAAACATGACAACGTCGGAGCGAGAATGACCCCCGCAAGCGCGCGCGTAATTCGCTACGAGAGGGGAGGGGCGAATGGCCTACGTGGCCACGCCCCTCTCGCATTCGTATGCTTCTCATAAATTCATGTGTGATATCATGGGTGTATGTCTCAGTGGTTATGAGACTTTGTAAACTACGCTAAGACAAGACGACAGTGTAGAGGCGACAAGAGTGGGCGCTAAAACACGCAGTGCCCTGTCTTTACGGCGGAATGACCGAGGGTCGGGTACTCTGGCGCGTACTGTGCGGCTTGTAACACTAGGCGACAGCGTACAGCAATCACCAGTCGACGCTAACGATTGCTGGCTAACACTAGCCGAAAGGCTGTCAACATTGGCCAACACTTAACCAACACCAGCTATTACTAGCAAACATTTGCCCACATTAGCCAGCGCGAACAGACATCTGACCAATACTCATAATGTGCGAGTAAATACAGTAGATGTAACGGCATGTGTATCTTGTTATTTTATACAGGGTGTCCCAAATATCACGCAGCACGATTTAAAAAAAAAAAGGAACGTGGTTACGCGAAGCACACCAAGTGCATATTGTTCCCAGTGTACTGTAATAGCCACTAATAATTATTTCGTTAATGAAGCTTAGTTAACTAGTCCTAATCATGTTAATAACTCAACAAAAGAAAACTCGATCACCTCATCATTAAAATACTTATGAGGCATATATAGGCATGCTCAAATCACCATCTAAATGCGCTATTTTCAACAACGTGCTAATTGCCTGCTCGCTTTTTTGGGCTAATAAAGAAAGCCCGCGAAATCGAAAACATGACACTTGGTTAGACTGCAGCGCGCATTAGGAAGCAGCGCCCTCAAACAGGATCACTGCGAGGTAGCAAGTCAAGAGTACGCTCCCACCTTTTGCGGGTAGGAGCGTAGTCTGACTAGAGGGCTCTAGTTCAACTGTCCTTGCGAGTGTGCTCCCTTCGCTTCACAGCAGAAGGAGGGAGGAAGGAGGGGAGGGAGGAGGGGGGTTCTAGGCTCACTGACATGGGAGTGCAATCATTACCTGAAAGCTGCATTTCTCCTGAAATATGCGATTGTACAGTTTACCAAATGCTACAAGAGCATTTTTTCAATATTAAGGGTCTGTATGCCACACGTTTGTTAAACCGATGCGTAACGTTGTGCATTATGAAAAGTGTCTGTTAGACCCTCTTCATAACCTGCGGTGTCAATTCTCCGACGCCGTGCAGGTGCCACCTGCCTGGCCCTTTTCTATCCTGCACCGTACGGGCTTCGTCTACAACCAACAGGTCATTTCCCGAGAAAGTGCCTGATCCCAGGTGCCCATCACCAACCAGAGTCAACTGTTCATTGACCTCGGGAGGCACAGGCGTGCTCTTCATCATGTTCCTGCCAGTACTGCAGGATTTGTGGATTCCTGGCCACCGCGTGGAGAGGAGAACTAGGGGGTGGACCCCAACCATGTTATTTAATCCGGCACACTAAAGAGTGCCGGCGCTTGTTGGCTGAGGTCGAACGATGTAAATACGTGTACATATAAAAGTATTTTCTCTCTTCCAATCGCCGTGATGAATGCTCCGGGCACGACATCCACTCCTGGTCCCCATGGCTACGCTACCCAAGTCGCAAGAGCGGTTGTAGTAATGGGACACCACGGCCCGTGCCCTCAGTTGTGCGCTAGAAACGCCATGCCAGTCGCAGCAGTGGCTGGCAGCTTATGGGATTCGCCTGCGTCGGCCGCATCGAAGTGGTGAGTGCCACGTGTTTGCGCTTCTTTTCCCCAGACTCATTACTAATGCGCAGACGGTCGGTAGTGTAGTAGGGTGATTTTGGTAATTTTGGTTCAAAGAGCAAGAATTGGGTGGCTCGTGGACTAGGTTAGCTTAGAAGAGAAGCACTGTGCATTTCTAAGATGGGTAAGGACTTCTCGAAATTTGTCAGGAGCTGAATGTTTCAGTTGGATCGCTAAGATGAGAAAAGCATATTTTGGAGCTTTTAGGGAACGAGGAAATTAGCTTAGAGGAGGCCGATGCGGCCAGAGCAGCCTTTGTAGAAAAGGAATAGAAAGAGAAACGCGAGCATTTATCTCGGGAAAAAAATAGAAACGCGAGCGTTTCGCTCGGAAAGAGGAACGTTTAGCTCGCGAAGAGAAAAAGGAACGATAACGGAGTGATCGCGAAAGCAGAGAACATCAAATGAAGCTGAAAGAGCTTGACCATACAATTCAAGCGCTCAAATGACAGCGACTTAGTAATGTTGATAATGCTCAAAGTACGTAATTCAGCCACTTTGTTGTTGTAAGTTCGGCCTATTTCAAAAGCCGTAAAGCCGAGTGCGGCGAGAGGGACCCTCGACCACATAATCCGGGAGTGCTATGGCTCCCCAGGGTCAAAATCGAATATAAATTGTAGAGAGGCCTGGGAAGCCCTGCTGCGGAGCGAGGACCCTACTTCCCAGCAACAAGCCACCCGCCTTGTGGAAGAAGCCGTGAAGAGTGAAGACCTCTTTGCCTGCTTGTAATCGCGGAGGTGCCGGCCCCGGTCACCTAGGCCCGTGTACTGGGGACGGGGGAGTCGGGGACCTCCTTCTCTGGCGCAAAACAATGTTCTTATCATCATCATCAAGCACACCCAATAAGTTTTCCAAATTATTCAACACTGTTAAGATGGATGCTATCACCTGCAATAAGGTAAAAACATGGTTGATGCCTCCGTCATAGGAATCGGAATAACACGAAAGTGAAACGTGCCCTTATAGAAGTAACTGAATGTTTACTGTACATTGATATAAGAGAGTCTGCACAATGTATATTGTTGTCTGGTAGCTATAGCACCGTTTAACGTGGATGCACCCACTTTGATGCTTGGTGGTACATCTCAATGCCGATGACTAACGTCCATGTTCAATGAATAAACAAACCCTTTTGGTAGCTGTAGTAGTTAACGGTGAAAGCGTAATCAGAGAACGAGGTGTGATAGCCAGAAGAGTGTCGCATATTGGACGCAGAACTTGGTCGCCATCCTGCGGCATGTTAAAATGTGATTCAACACCACGGCCGCACTAGAGGGAAACCCAAAGCGCGTCGTGCCGCCCCGGTAGCCCGGCCGCAATTTTTCTCGGGGCGAGCGCGTAGGCGGGGAACGCGGTGAGGCAGGCGCGCGTTACAGAGATATTTATGGTTTGATTAGCGTGATGCTATGAGCGAGGCCGACGCTTTTACGACGCTTGTGTCAAGGTAGCCACTTCGTGGTGTGTTAAGGCATTGACAAAACTGCACTTCTATTGAAAACGCGCCGAATGGGACGAACGTGTAACGCGTTGCAGGTGCTAATCGCGGAGGCCACAATAATGACGAATTACTTTACTTTACGGCTCCCAGAGGGCAACACCACCCCGTCGACCGGGAGAGTGGTAGATATAAAAGGCGCGTTTGTAAAGCGTCTGGAGTCTGTGACTGTGGCGCAGTGGATAGCGCGCGCGGCATCTGTTGTTGCGTACCGAGCGGTGGTGGGTTCGATGCCCGTTGACGGAACTTTTTTCTTTCCCATCTGATCGTGTACATTTTTCGACGTCATTTCCGGGACGGAAATACGTCACTGAAGTCTTGGTGGACCCCGGCATAAAACACTTTCGTCTTAAAAAGACTATGCCGCCTTTTGTGCTACGCATCACGAATGTCGTACCGCATCTCTTTTGACATGCGTAAAAGTGTACTATCGCGATAACAATTAATGCGAACAGGGTGGCACCTACGCGCTGCACTGTTCGCGTTTCTTTTGAAGCGGTTTCAAGCTGACTTGTAACAAAGACGTTATACACACAGTCATCCGTGATACAATGAAGAACGACTCTGGCGTCATTTTATTACCACCAAGGTAAGAGCACCGTGTAAACAAATGCAAACAGCGGAGCACTAACGTGCCGCGCTGTTCACATTTATTTCGATCGCCCCAGTAAGTAGGCAAGACGGGCTGTTTAAATGATATGCTTCGAGAGTACCGCTGTAATATAAGTAGAGCCGTCAGCGGCAATGTAGGCGTTCACTGCAAAGAATGTGGGTGGCGTCCGGAATTAAAAAAACGTGAAGTCTTAGCAATAAAACGGAAACCAAATGATGCTCGAAATCGTGGCGGTCGTCCCAATTGCACAGTGAAATAAAAAGTCACAGTTTCGGCGCAAGGGCGAAGCAATGAATGGGATAGCAAGGAACTAATGCTATACGAAGTGAGGCTCGCCAATGGATACTCTCAGTTTGAACAGCGCTTCTGTTGCAAAGGCAGCCGAAGCAGCGAAGGAAACTAGCGTGCTTCAAGTGTCGAGCTGTGACACTTGATAGTTCGCGCTCATCTTCTGTTTGTTCGTTTAGCGGCGTCCCTTGAGCTCGAGTGGCATTCGTACGCGCCGTAACATGAGCGCGGACATCAAGGTGAGAGCGTGAAACATTCCTCTACCCCTCGCCACGAGAAAACCGCGCGAGCAGACAGTGGAAGGGCAAGCTTCTCCCATGCGCAAATATAAGAAGAAGCGAGCGAGCTCGCCGACGACTTTTAAATGCGCCCGTCGGGCTCCTAGCGCCACCTCGCTGGTAATGAAGAAACGCCTATTATCGCCTGCTGTCTCTGAGTCCGTCCAGCGCTAAATGGTGTGTATATAACGCTCGCCGTTAGCTACGTGGAGGATCTGCTTTTCGTGGCGTAGTGGATAGCGCCGCTCGCTGCGGAGCAAGACGTCCCTGGTTCGATTCCGCGCTTCGGAAGCATTTTTCTGAATTATTTTTCTTTGGGGCCTTTATATATATATATATATATATATATATATATATATATACACATGCTTATACATATACGGTGCATGACGGCGGCGACGGCGACGGCGACGGCAAAATCCAGCCGAGACTGTCCATATAATTGCTATCGCAATAATAAATGGGTGATCGCTCCATGCAGGTATTTTAGTATCAAAGATATCGCGTATCTTTCTGCTAAGCTTGTATCCACACGACGGATAAAGACCGCCTTTTCCGCGGTGGACGGCGCATCACGTGACCCCGCGTCACGGATTTCTGCCATCCTTTCCGCGTCCGCGGATCTCGCGGACGGAAAATGCCAAGCTATTTTTCGCATCCGGATTTTGGCGGTCTACACTCTAAGAAAAAAAGGACTAAAAGGGGTAGGGAGGTTAGTCCTTTTGGGGATCAACTGATTTGCCACAACCAATAGTTCTTTTGGGGATGAACTGCAAGGGGATAAACAGTTAGTCTTTGAAGGATTAACTGCAAAGGACTAACGGTTGCTCCTGTAAGGAGTAACAGTTGATTTTCGGATATGGTCCCTGAAAGAGCAAATGTTACTCCTGTAAGGACTAACAGTTGGTTTTTGGAAATGGTCCCTGAAGGAGCAAATGTTACTCCTTGAAGGAGTATTGGTTGATCCTCAGAAATGATCCTTGGGAGAGCAAATCGCGCTTCGCAATTGTAAAAAATGGTGGCGAAGTTACTGGGCTCTTAGGAACGGACATTTCACGGAAACATGCCACTTAAATAGTGCTTTAGAAGTGGTACCCAACTTACATGTATTAACTGCTATTAATGCATTCAGTGAGCGCATGCAAGCAATAATGCTGATCATTCGAATTTACTTTGCCGAACATTGAGAGAAATTGTGTATACCGGCTTCAAGACTTGCCCTAGCGAGAATATTTAGTTGCGTGCCCTGATCTTTCAGTCCTTTAAAACACTTTGAACCCTATGAACAAGGTAAAAACTTGGCGAGAAGTGGCAAACCACGACACGGGAACACAGGTCACATGAATGACACCAAACACACACACATGCACAGTGATTCAGGTTACCAACGGTTTTGATTTCTTGATTGTGTAAGTTGCAGATAACCTACGGTGTTCTATAAAGTATTCAAGGAAGAAAGAGAAACACGATTCTATTAACATCAATCTTTATTTTTACGAAAACACCAAAAAGGAACGAATGCCATCATTTAGTTGGTGTAGGGCCTGTTCCCGAATTACTAGGGCGAGTCCTACCTGGAAGAAATACAAAAAAGAAAATTTTGTTACAAAATAAAGTAGCTAGAAGAGAACGACTTAATGACGTAAGCCCCAATAATTGCGCAGTCGCATGCTCAAAAACATGCGACGCACAATGCTTTTTTAGTCTTCATATTATTTATAATACAATGTACAAATTAAGGCAATGAAAATAATAAACTTACCTTTAAAATTAGCAGAGGGACGTTGTTTGCAGAGCAAGTAAATCCAGAAATTGTTGATCACACCTCGATGTGACGGCGTCCATCTCTGAAGCTTTGCAGAAAGGAAGCTGCGATGGAGTCTTGCATGTAAGCTGAGGTGTCCATTTTTCCGCAGGAAAGTTACGATGTTGGGTCCAATAAACAGCCGGTACACAGAAACAAACGTGCATGCGCGTCCACAATTGCAGCACATGCAGCGAGGTATGTTCTTCACAGCTGCGTTCATAGTCTGCGTAAATAGCGGCACTCGCTGACCCCGAAATAAGAGCAAGATAGATCACAAGTGACAAACAAGACCCGCACCCGACACTCCGGCGAGCGATACTGAAGAAGGAGTGCGGCGCGGAAGGATACCCAACATAAGCGCTGAAACGTCCGTCAGATTTACACGATTGTCACCGCCAGTGAATATTGGGAAGCTTATTGGTGAACTAAGTTTCAAGTCCTCATAATTTATGACACAATATTAACACACTACAAATTAAATTAAACTTTTCTCGCGTTATTTTCTTGATCGCAGCAGTAAGCGGGCCGACGCGCCGATGCCTTCTTGTCATCTGTGCAGTGGACATTTTGAACATGCGTTCGCCGAATTCCTTACCCCTCAGGTCGTCGCCGCCTGCAACCCGCACCGCGACAGAGTAGAAAGGAGGGCTTCGGAACAATAGGGCGCACCTGGCCGAGAGCTAAGCTCATGACCTTTGAAAGAGGCATTCGTGGGTCTACGATCACTGCTTCGCGTTCGTTCGATGCTGAGCCTTGCTGCAAACAAAGGCCACAGAAAAAACGTCTTCCCTTCAATCTCTACCGGCAGGAGTAAATGCAACCGTTCGTCCCCCCATTAGTCTTTTCCGAGGTATGTCTAGTCCTCCGAATTTGCACACGACACGCACTTCGCGGCAGTTGGGACTAACGACACGATTTGAGGACTAAATCTGACTTTACTCCTCCTTCAGCCGGTTTTTTTCTTAGGGTGTAGCACAGCATGTTTAGCCTAGGGTACCATTATAGGTCTGGCAACAAGCGCAGCTTTTTTTTTCGCTCGTTTTGGTTTGTGGATTTAGCCGACGCAGGCATAAGGGTCTGGCAACGGGCGACACCTTTTTTCTTTCTTTTTCCTCTGGTTTTTGGGGGTGTTTTGTGTGGTCAGTTCGCTCAGTTCGCTCTATCTACGCGACTGCAACTTTAAACGTATGCGACGACGTAACTGTTTTCTTCTGCATCTTTTTGAGCGATATAGTCCTTTTGTCAACAAGATCTTTTTGTAAGAAACAAGTGCTCTTCATCATCTAATTCTGACAAAACAACAGCCGTTGCAGCTAATCGTTCAAACTGCATTTCCAACCAAAAGCAAACTATGCACGACAAAGACAAATACATAAAAAAATTACACAATCTCCCGCTAAAGGGGACCATGAGGCGATGCGAAGCCGGAGCACTTGCACGCGGCGTTCCGTTGGCGTTCGTTGGGCATGCTACCGACCTCGCATCGTGGAACGCTGGATCGCGCAGCGAGCATGCGGGCGTGAAGCCACCGGAAGCCGCCGTTTTTGTCCCGGAAGAGAGCTTCTCTCTTCTTTTTTAAAAAAGTACCTGTCTGTAGCGCAGTAAACTGTACGAATCGACCGGAAAAGACGTCAGGGAAGACAATTCACGCGTAAGTACCTCAAAGTTGCATTACTTCTTACGCATTTTGTACGTTGCAGCACTCCGCCATATTCGGACGGTGTCGGCACGGCGTCTGTCATTTTTCGTGTAGCGTTCGTCGGCGTCTTGAGTGAGGCGTAATCGCCGAGTTTGAAAAAATAAAAAAGAAAAACGATCATAACAACAGCTGCCACCCGAGAATATTTGAATTGCGCGACTGAGACGGACAGAAGACGCCAGCTTCCGGGACAAACAGGGTACCTTCCGGTGGCTTCACAAGCGCCCGCCTCACAGAGCGGGGATGCGCCGTCCAGCCTTTTCAATGGAGGTCAGTGCGTGGAACGAGGAGACACGCTACGCGCGTCGTATCTTCCATCTAGCCTGGCCGTTAATTCTCACCGGGCGAGCGGGGAACGCGGTCGACAGGCGGGCGAGAGAGGGGCAGCGTAGGAGAGGAGAGAGAAGGGGAGGGGACGCGCATGCGCTCGAGCTCATCACGGCGTTGCGCAGGAGAGAATTTCGGCATGTCTAGCCCGCGTTTCAGATGAACAGTAGAAAGGGCGAGGGGAGAGGGGAAGTGGAGGGGGTATGGGAGAGGGGGAGGGGAGAAGGAATACTGGAGAGGGGAGAGGAGAAGGGGAGAGGGTGAGTGGAGAGGGGAAGGGGAGAGGGTTGAATGGTGAGGGGGAGTGGAGAGGAGGTGTGTGGAGAGTTTATGCGCATGCGCAGTAAGGATGGTCACGCCGCACACCACCACCGGATTGAGCTCCGCCTTAAGATACTTCGCATCTAAAACTCCCATATCCTTAGCGTCATCTAGAGAGAGGAGAAACAAGCAAACATTCGTTACAGTACGGCCTCTTAGACTTGCCAGCACTCGAGCTACCGCAAACTCCGAGGCCATGTTCCGCGAATAGAGACAATCGCTAAGCCTACAGCTCTGTGAATACGAGTACGGCTCTCGTAAACGGTACCAAATTGCCATGAATTCTTTGCCGTCGAAGCTCTCGGACACAAGCCTAAATCAAATACAAGCGTCAGTTTGGGACTAACAGGCCACGCAGTGCACGATGAAGAGCTTAAAGATTTGAAGCGTGCAGCTCTCGGTTCAGACAGTGACACCATGCTTTTTTTTTCTCCGCCGCGTTCCTCTACTCGCTTCGTCCGCCGTCTGGATGCGCTTCGCAGCCGGTCGGGCCGCGGAGCCATCGTCCGCGGAGGAGATTTCCGCCGAGCCGCTCGTCGTGTGGATGCACGCTTTAACCAGTCATGAGAAACGCTTTCGCCACATACGCACTCAGCGTCCCGTAATGGTGGCAATCTCTTATCTTTATTTGCTTTTGTATTTCAATAAGAAGGCGCTGTTGTGTACGTATTTATGTACCTTCTTCGCCATTATAAAACCAATTTGTTAGACATCGCTAAGTGCATCTGCTGTGTCTTCTCTGTACTCGTTTTTTGGCGCTGTGCTTTCGTTCCCTTGTTATTCAGCTAAGCTGAATTAGTGCTCGTTCACACAGCCGTCAAACCACCCGTCGCGTCATCGTCACGTCAAAAATATGTACAGCAGACACGACGTAGCAGTGTACGAACAGACGACAGCGGTTGCAGCGTCGACAGCAGCACGTTTTTGTGCAGTGTTGACCGATTGATGCACCAAAATAGGAATTGTCCACGCAGCTCAAATGGTTCGCTGGCGACTGATGCTCTCCCGACTCTGCTGGGCTCTCCTCCTCGCACCACAAACACACACACACAAAAACAACCACTGACTTGTCCCCCCGTTTTATGGCCCATTCAGTCAGGTGCGCGTTCAGTGTTCCAAGGCCACGGACCCGGGGGCCGTATGCTAGACGCGTGGCTCTTCTCAGAACTCGGAACTCCAAAACGTAAACTGATTTCTGATTGGTCCGTTTGCTAGGGGCGGGGCTCCGTC
Source organism: Rhipicephalus sanguineus (assembly GCF_013339695.2). Taxonomy (NCBI): domain Eukaryota; kingdom Metazoa; phylum Arthropoda; class Arachnida; order Ixodida; family Ixodidae; genus Rhipicephalus; species Rhipicephalus sanguineus. The sequence goes on along the minus strand of NC_051183.1, from coordinate 74,903,729 downwards.
CCCGTGCCGGCGACGGAAACGTAGAGTACGGCTCTACGTCGCCGTCAACCGGTTTTTCCGCAGAAAACGTCTCAGAAATCCTCTCCCCTGACGGAAATCGGTGCCGTGACGGTGACGTGACGGGGCGTTTGACGGATGTGTGAACGAGCCCTTAGTCAACCCTGTGCCGTCGTCGTCGTAGTAGTAGTAAGCGCCACGCAGGTCACGTGGCCAGAGGTGGCAGTGACTAAGGAAATAACTATATTATGACTACGTTAAATGAACATGACGATCACGCTGCTTCAATTCCTGTGCAGCCGTGACAATATTAGGCGTTTTGTGCGAATGGGCGAGTGCAGTGGGCCGCGGCTGCGAATGAGCATGTCGTCCGGCGGTATCCACATGGGTAAACCTCAAGTAAGAAACAACGAAGAAATTCTTATTGAAAGCTTTACCGAAACTTGGGAGCAAAGCGTAATGCCTGACGAAATGGGCGGCAGCTTCCCTGTCCGATGGTTTTCACTGCGTGGAACTGTCCACATTTTTTTTTCTGAATCAATATTTACATTTTTTCTATAACTGAAATGTTTTGTTCAGGCGTGTCACTTCCAGCCGATTCGCTCGAACCCAATTTAATGCCGCCTACTTAAGCACACCGAAATAAATTAGGATGCACGGCGACTTACCAAGTTCTCCAAGCAATCGACTCTTGTCGAGGCAAGCTGATCGCTTCCTCCTACCTCTTCCATCAACAGCGCAAGTCAAGACAAGCTCATAACAACGATAAGCCTTTTCGGGTGGGATTTCAACAAATCAAAAGAAGACGCCAAGTGTGAAGTAAAGATTTTATTTTTGGTAGAATAGTGATATCTGCCAATGATGACACAAAAACTGAGCATACATCTCGATCTTAGATTTAAAGCCACGCAGAATCATGCCCTACTAGTATATCATCGGGGGAGTTTTGCATGTGCTGTTATATAAAGCGTGGCCTTCTCCAGGAAAATGCTGCAAGCAGTCCTCCCTTGGCTGTACTGTTCCATTTATTGCTTTAACGCGAAGTTCACGCCACATGGTGCTTCCTGTATTATAATAAATGTGTTCAGTCAAATTAAATAGACATAAGCAATAAATCAGCGAAAGATAGGCAAGCACCCGAGAACAAGTTCCCTCTTTGTATAGGGAGGTCTCAGCATGGGCATTGCTTTACATACACATCTCAATTCACCATGCTGCGTATCACAGAATCAAACTATGTGCATTGTATTGATTTCGTCCAGGCATTTCACTGCATACCAGAACGTTATGCAAACAGTCACAGCTTGATGTGCTTTTTTTTTAATGCAATAGACACTAGAATAAAATTTACCATAAACAGTAGTGTTTTACGTACGAAAATCATAATAGGTGAATGCGGCATTGAGATGTACAACACTCCAAATCGCTTTCGGCCCTTTGGCCATCTGCGTCGAGCCTCAATATGGATGCAGCCTTTATGGCCGGGAATTGAATTGTACGCCTCATCGATCTTAAGAGTGTAACATCATAGCTGTCAAGCTACCGTACCTTGCACTCTTCACTGCATGGACATTAAAAAAAACTTTTTATTTCACGGAGATTTTTCGTCATGGGTAGTTAACAGCTGGTTATCCGGTGCGAGGGTAGACCTTCGCTAAACGCGTGTCGTTGTGCGAAGAAAGCAAGAGAGTAATATTTAGCTCTCTATATATTAAGAAACAATTTATACGCACCAGCAGTATAACGAACTGAAAACACTCCACACTCGCTGCCGTTGCTCGCATACTCCAACCTCTCGATAACGTTCTTCATCCTGCCTGAATGAATAAAAATATTGTTTTATAATACTGGCGAGTTCGCATGCAACGGCAGGTTAATGGTCTGGCGCGATATGAAATTTTAAATATTTTGCTATACCGTATTCACATGATTATAATGTGCGTAATTCCGTCTATAAATATTAATTTTCGTAGCGAACCTCGGGATATATGGAGAACGAGACTACGAACCAAGCTAACCTACTACACGTCACACAGACTTGTACCATATTTACAGAACTACATGCGCGTTCCACTAATTCGCGTTTCCACAGGTGGTCCGGCTTTCGAATTCCCTCCCCAATACAATCGCATGCCTTTCAAACTATGATGCATTCCGTGACGCATTGGCCAGTTTTCCGGCTAACAAAACGTGAAATCTTATCATTACCGATCCGTGCTTTGTGTCGTAGTTGCACCGTCTTTTCTTTTCACATGACGTAACACACGCCGTGGTAAAATGGCGGTCGCCGGCGCTGGGCGGGATTTATAGCCAGCGACTTGTATGGCTTGTTTTGCACTGAAATATTCTTTTACAATACACTTTTCACATATGTATAGACAAAATAGACCCTCTACCTCTAATTTCCGCTCAAAAACAACAAATTGTTGGATGGCCTGTAATGGCCCCTTTAACTGAAAAGACACTCAAGTGGCATTTCCGTCGAAGCAGGCATGGATGGAAACTGCGTCACTAAGTTTGTCTCGATTAGCAGTGAAAGTCAACATTTCTCGCTTACATATGTTTGTGTGGCCATTCGCTCATCAGTAAGCTCTTTTCGAAAAATTCTAGTAAATTTTCTTCCTCCTGCCATCATAACGTGTTCAGTAGGGAAGTAGTTCGAGCAGTTGCTACTTGCTATTAACAGGAGCTTTGAATGACTCAATAGTACCGAAATCCAACACGATGCAATAACAGTAGACCTTGGCGATCATTTTCCAAGGCCGTTACATGTTATTGAGAACGGTAGACGCTGTATTAACGCGACAGCGTTAAACAGCTCGTTTCGCTGAAATTCCGGTGTCAGCGTCGGTGTTCTTGGTTTCGAGCGAAAAATCAGCGTAGTCCGTGAGCGAAAATTTCAGATATATGCAAATAAATAAACTGTAAGACGTTTATTAGCGGGCACTCGGCGACGATATCGAACAGCGACAGTGAAGGCAGCGCCGATTCTCAGCACGAGCTGCGTAGTAGTCGGCTAAGCTTAGCGGCCATAATGGATACGGCGGCTTCAGTGTCGATAAGGGCAAATGCGCGAACACTGTCCACAAAAAAAGCGCCAGGCCTTACGTCTGAGCCCTTTGTAATGGGTTGGAAGCTACAAACGACCCACTAGTTATGTAATTCGCATTGTGTGACGCCCGCTCGTTGTTTAACTCTCCAACCACGCTTGATAACATACGTTAACGTGAGAAAGAGAGATAGAGAGAGGGAATTAACTCTATTGAGGCCCTGAAGAAATGGATCATGGGAGCATTATGGGCTTCCTTGGCAACCAATAGAAGTGCACTTGCTAGAAACCTACTACGCTATAACTCATCATAATTTTTGTGAAGTAGGAAAGCAGCCACTATGCAATTTTTCGTCATTATGCGGAGAACCGTGGCACCCGCTGAACACCTGTAAGGCATTATGTGCACTTTGTATGCTGTGGCTGATGACGATGAAGAATTATGGCAGACCCCTTTGTAATGGGTTGGAAGCATTCAACAACCCACTCGTTGCGCAATTCGCATTGTGTGACGCCTGGTAACAGAATTCGCGTTTTGTGACGCGTGGTTGTTATTTTACTCTTCTGCCAGACTACATTACACATGCTAATGTGGTTCCTTCCAGACATGAAGCCTGTATAGGGTCTTTTTGCAAGGTAGTTTCAAGCACCGGCATGGCTCCGAGGTAGACCACTGGGCTCCCACGCAGAGGACCCAGGTTCGAACCTCGTTCCACCCCGGATATTTTTTCTTTCTCTTATTTCGTGCGATAGTGGTAACAGACACCGGCGGCGGCGGCGGACGACTACGGCACCAAAAGCGACCCTTGTTGTGATCTCATAACAGCTTTCGCCTATCATGTGCGATGGGCTTCGTTGAGGGCTTTCGCAGTTCGATAGCGTCACAGCCCTTGCCTCGGGGACTGCGACGACTATAGTTTTCCTGGTCGCGTGGGTCCGGACGTGGACATATCGGTGACAGTGGGCGGCGTCGTAGTGAAGGTGAACGGCGGATAGATGGAGCTGGGCTAGACCTCGGTGATCGAGGCGTAGGTGGGTCGTAATATGGGTGGTTCGACTGGCTGGTGGCAGGCGACGCGACTCTAGGCGGCTGCACGCGATTGCAATGGCGCGCCACGTGGCCGGCGTAACCGCATGCGAAGCATATGGGGCGGTTGTCTGGTTTGCGCCATTGGTTCGCTAGGGCAGGGCCCGCCCGTGGTGCAGGACGGGATGGATGGGGCGGCAACTGATATGACTGCATGGTGGGCTGCAGTCGTGGCCTGTGCATGACGTCGGCGCAGTCTGCCGGTACATCCGCTTCCAAAGAGTGAGGTCGAGCAGAGGCTTCGGCATAAATATGTGGGGCAGCCGTAGGGATTGCTGGGGGTATTCTCGCGACAACTTGGGCATAACTCAATGGTAGTGCAGGAGCCGGATGGTGCTGGTACTCGGGTATGACCTCCGCGATTGCCTGCTCAATTACTCGACGAAAGGGAGGCAGAAGTGGGGTCGACGGCTGTTGAACGTACGGAGGGCGAGCGAAGTCCAGCACAGAGAACTGGCGCGCGATTTCCTCGCGGACGAATGACTTCATCTCTGCGAGCAACGCGGAGTGGTCGGATATGGTCGACAAGCCAGCGAGCTCGGCGTCGCGTGATGGAGAGCGACGGGTCATCGACCGCGGCCGGCGCAGCTCCTCATAGCTTTGGCAGAGCGTTATGACCTCTGCCACTGCGCTGGGGTTCTTGGCGAGCAGCATGGTGAAGGCATCGTTGTCGATGTCTTTCATTATGTGCCTGATCTTGTCGGATTCGGACATGGTGGCGTCGGCTTTCGTACACAAATCGAGGACGTCTTCAATGTAGATGGTGAATGATTCACCGGCCTGTTGAGCTCTGTTCGGCCTGCAGCTTACGAACGACAGGGCGCCCAAACACGTTGATAATGGTGGTCTTGAAGTCGGACCACGTCGTAAAATGTGATGCGTAATTGTTGTACCACAGTCCCGCCACACCGGCGACGTAGCAAACCAAATTGGTCAATTTTTCTGCCTCGTCCCATTTATTGGGGACACTCACGCGCAAGTAAAAAATTACACCATCTCCCGCTAAAGGGGACCATGAGGCGATGCGAAGCCGGAGCACATGCACGATCGCGTTCCGTTGGCGTTCGTTGGGCATGCTACCGACCTCGCGTCGTGGAACGCGAAGAGGGACGCTACGCGCGTCGTATCTTCCATCTAGCCTGGCCGTTAATTCTCACAGGGCGAGCGGGGAACGCGGTCGACAGGTGGGCGAGAGGGGGACAGCGTAGGAGAGGAGGGAGAAGGGGAGGGGACGCGCATGCGCTCGAGCTCATCACGGCGTTGCGCAGGAGAGAATTTCGGCATGTCTAGCCCGCGTTTCAGAGGAAGAGTGGAAAGGGGGAGGGGAGAGGGGTATGGGAGAGGAGGAGGGGAGATGAGAGGGGTAGGGGAGAGGGAAAGTGGAGAGGGTGAGGGGAGAGGAGGTGTGTGGAGAGGGTATGCGCATGCGCAGTAAGGGTGGTCACGCCGCACACCACCACCACCACCGGATTGAGCTCCGCCTTAAGATACTTTGCATCTAATTGCGAGCCAGTCCTCCACGTCGGTACCATCTGCGCCAGTGAACACTAGAGGGTCGCGGATACGAGGGACACCGGGACATGAAGTCGGTGCAGGCGGGGGCGTTTGCTGGGCGGCGTCTCGAGGCATGGTAGCTGGCAGGGTACGGTATCGAAGAGTCAGGGGCATCGAATGAGGGCCGAAGTTGTGAATGTGCCGCAGTTCCACCAAATTGTCAAGATGTTTATTAGCGGGCGCTCGGCGACAATATACGACAGCGACAATCAAGGCGGCGCCGACTCCCAGCACGAGCTGCGTTCTGTCCGAAAGGAGCCGAAGAGGGCGACCCACTAGAAGGGGCTGGAGAGGACGACTCACTGCGCAGTTTCAAGGCTTCACTAAAAAATCAATAAAAATTCGGCTTGAGTGGGAATCGTACGCAAGCCTTCTGCGTGGCAAGCAGGTGTTCTGCCTCAGAGCGGCGCTATTGCTTGGAGCTGCTTCCGAAAAAGAAACCCTATAATAATGTATTGTGCCAGGAGTCTCCCTAACAAATGTAATGTTGCGTGGTAGAAGCGTAGAACTGCGCCAGACGTCAAGACATGTGAATTGCACAACGAGTTAGGGGTTTCACGGTCCATTCATTACGAAGCGCTCAGACATATAGACGCTCAGCAAAAGCATAAACAAAGTGAGTAGCTGCCTAGGTTCATGTGTTGCCTTGCGGACGCGTAGTGGGTACTTCGCAACTTTACTTGCAATATCCATTGTAGGATAGTTTGTAATCGATAATGTGAGGCGTACAGATGTTCATTTCCTTGCAGCACGGTTGAGGTGTCCACCAGGATGCGAAGCGAGGCTCCCGGTTGAGAACGCGATACGGACGCCAAATTGCGCTATCGCGTTCTGCTCGTGAAGCGAAGCTCCAACGTCATCCAACCTTTCTTTTTTTTAATATTTCCTCATTACTTCGCGTTCACTACTACTTAGTAGTGAACGAAGTACTTAGCCCGTCCTCGTGTTGTACGTGTTTCCTGTGCGCAGAGCATTGTTTAATGATGTACGACCGACTCTCCCAGCAACATGCATTATTGAAAAACCTTTCTATAGCTGGTACATGCATTACTGCCTCTACCAGCGCACCGCCTTTCGGACTAAACTGTAATTTTCCTTCCCTTCGCTGCTTATCTTTCTAACCTACACACAAAAGGTAAACACATTTTGGCGTCGTTCCGTGCCAGTGTCACATTTGTATTCCTTTGACGGATTCCATGAATCATGCAACTAGTAACTACTGCCGGTACTCGCCATCTTGTAATCCATAACAAGCTATTAAAAGTTGCGCCCTCAAACTGTATAGATTTCCTTGATAGGCAGGCTTCTTAATGAAAAATATTCAGGCAATTGCTAATATTTACAGTGATCGCAATAAAGCAGCCTATCATCCGGAGGTTTATTTGTGGTTGACGTAGAATGAAATGTTAGAACAGCGCAGAAACTCTTGGCTGCATAATACTATCCCAATGGACACAAAGCAAACCACAAGACACAAAGTCCTAGCCAAAATAATAGTGAAATTTGAAACGTATCGCAAACATGTTAGCACGCTACATTATAGACGATTCTGCGATGCTGGTGATAGCGTCGTGTAAAAATAGCGCTGTATGATACGAGTCTAGACGCTTTCCAGCAGCGTCAATATGTGGCTTGTAGCCGGTTGCCCTTTAAAGCTCTCTCCCAAACACACTTCCTCTTTTACGTATACCAGAGATAGCCGGATCAGTTATGGTGACATGGCTCGGGTGGTTACGATCCAGCCTTCGAGTTACGTTTTCGCACTGGTGCTCACGTTATTCACAGCGTGAGCCATTTCTGGGGGCACGGCAGGCTCCTCGCACGCGCACTGAGCTGTAAAGCTAAGGAATAAATTCACCCAACTGCATACTTTGGGAGAAGTCTACAGGCATTCCAATACATTTATTTAAAAATGCATATCCTACAGTTCCTGCCCACTTCACTTGTTTCCTGGATTATCAGTACTTCATTACAGATCATTATTTTATTATAGGGCCTCCAATGGCGTCGGTACACGATGGTGGCTTGCTCTTATTCTCGACAACGTACCTTCCAAGCGATCTAGCGCCGATCAAGACACGGCGGGGCTCATCCTATATTCGTCACAACGTTTCCTCAGCAACATGTTCAGACGTTGCATTCTAGACCACTTCTGCGATACTGGTGATAGCGTCGTGTAAAAAATTACACCATCTTCCGCTAAAGGGAACCATGTGTAGATGCGAAGCAGCGGGGAGATGGTTAGCTTGAGCGGGCGATTGTTTAATTTTTTTCTCTCGCGCTCTCGAGCCTGTGCCTCACTATGGCATAGAATCAGCACTGTCTTCCAGTCTCCATCCAGCTTCCGCTGCGTGGAACTGCCGGCGTCCAAGGTATTCGACTCCCGCCAAGTCGCAAGATCATGTACATCTGGCTCTCTGCAATCCATGCCATTGGTGTCGTCGTAAGATTCTTCAGCGAGGCAAGGAGAGCACGAGCGCCCCGCGTCTAGACCCAGAGAAGTAGAGGCGCCCATCGGCCGCTCGTGCCACGTCAAGTCCCCGGAGGCGTCGCTGCTGCCTGCTCGTCGCGGGAGGAAGGAGATCACGAACGCCCCGCGTCTAGGTCTAGGGGAGACATCGCGTCGTGGAACGCTGTACGGACGTGCCTCGCATGGGCTCCGTACTTTTTCGCCCGTTTCACCGCAACTCTTCGCCCTTTCTTCGCGAAGCTTCTACAGCGCATCCGTGAAGGTGAGCCGATCCGTTTGACACCTTCGGAGCCCAATTACGTCCATTTTCGACCACTTTGAACCGTTTTTGTGCTCTGCCACGCCGCCGATGCGCTGAGGCTATCGTGCGACGCTCGACTACGCGCCCCTGCGCAACGCGCAGCTGCGTTCCAAGCCACACCGGCGGCTGACGCCGCTCGCGTTTCGTCGCCTCCGCCGAAACTGCTCGCAATTCTCCAAGCCGCCGACATGGCGTCCCAAGTCGAAGGCGAATTCATCACCCCTGCCGAGTTTGAAGATGACTCACGCTGGATCCGTGCCGTGAAAGCACACAGTGCAGCCGCGGCCCACCAGCCCATCACCTCGACGCCACCTGCCTCGACCCTATCGAACACGCCTGCTCTATCGCCGAACACCACCCCCACTACTACCACGCTTCGTCGAGAGCTCCCGGCCTTCCCGCCCCCGCCGCCGATCTACATCCCGTGGTGCCCGTTCTACCAGCCGCCACCGCTCCGTCTCTTTCCCGCCCCTGCCCAGGCCGGAGGCGTCAACCACCCCCACCATCGCTACCAACACCACAGCCAAACCACCGGTAAGCTCGATAACGCAGCCTCACACGTCGGACTCCAAAATCGCGGCTCTCGAGGCCGCTATTGCTGCCCAGCAGCTCCAAATTCAAGAGCTGTCGCTCCAGCTGCAGGCCGCGCTGGCCCGCCTGTTCTCTCCCGCTCCTCCTCCTCCTTCCCCAGCCCCCGCACCTACACGAATGCCATCTCCGCCGGTGCCAGCTGAGGAGTCCATGAACACGGCACCCTCGGCTGCGTCCTCGCGCGCGTCTTCCCCCACCCGTCGTCCACCGCACAAACGCCGATCACCCTCCTCCGACGCCATCGCGCCACACGAGCGTGACGTCGTTCGCGAAACAGTCTCCTTCTTGGAGGCCTTCGAACAGCGCTTCACGGCCCGCTTCGCACGACTTGAGGAGCGCGTCGTCGCTATCGACACGCGCGTGGCCTTAGAAGCCTTAGAAGCCTTAGTTGCTGCCTTAGAAGCCCGCCAGAGCGCGAGTGAGGCCACCCTCGCGCACCTTTCGCTCCCCGCCCCACTCACCCCGGCACCTACTCCAACTCCGCCCGGTGTCCCTGCCATTCATCATGGCCAGGCACTACCCGAACCTTAATCTCTGGCAGTGGAACTGTCGGCGGTTCTGCGGCAAGCGGAGCACCCTGCAGCTCCACCTCCAGAATATCCCCCCCGACACTATTCCCTCTATCCTAGCACTCCAGGAACCCCTAGCTCCCGCAAAACTGCGCCATTACACCTCCTTTCATCCATCTTCTGAGGCCCACCCAAGCGTTGCGACGTTGGTGCACCGTAACCTTACTGCCGTGCTGCACCAGCTGAACGTTTCGGACTGTGCCCATCTGCTCCTCGAAATCCTTCCCCGCCGTCGCACTGAGGCAAGCCTCTTTGTTCTCAATGTGTACAGCCCTCCAAAAGCCGCTTCAGCCCTCTACTCCTCGTCCTACGCAAAGCGCTTTCCTGCGCTGGCCGCAACGCCCTAGTCATTCTAGGCGACTTCAACGCACCCCATACCAGCTGCGGCTACACCCAGAACACCCGCAAAGGCCACTCACTCTGGAATTTCGTCCAAAACGAGTGTATTTCAGTCCTTAATGACTTCGCTCGCCCTACCAGAATCGGATCTAGTGTCCAGCGAGACACCAATCCGGACCTTGCCCTCGCCAAAAATGTAGCCGATCCATTCTGGACTAATACGGGTGTCTCCCTCGGTAGCGACCACTACGTTCTCTGCACCACTTTCCCACTCCCCTCCCTTGCTCGCACCTCTACTCGTCTTACCCAGATAGTGGACTGGGACCGCTTCCGCTCCATTCGCCTCACTAATTCCTCTTCTTCTGCTATCACCGACCTCTCTGCCTGGACTGAGACCCTTTTGGCGGACGTCCGCACTGCCACATCCACAATCCCTGCAGCACCCCACTCCTCTATGGCAGACAGCCGTCTGCTGCACCTCTGGGAGGCATATCACGTTGTCCACCGCCGGTGGACACACAATCGCCGACTGCGCCTCCGTTTGGCTCGGCTCGCGTCGGAAATGGAGGAGCACTGCTCCTCTCTTCTACGACAACAGTGGGGTCAGACCTGCGACCGTATGGCCGGCAACCTGGGCCTCCGCGACACGTGGTCACTTCTCAGGGTGCTACTAGACCCCACACACACCAAAGCTTCCCAGCGCAAGGATATCTCCCATCTCCTTCACTCTTCCCCACTCACCGATACTGAGTTCCTGGCGGCTCTCCGGGACCGCTACCTCTGTACCGACCCCCCTATTCCTCTTCCCGCTTACACTGGCTCCCCCAACCCCGACCTTGATGCGGACATCTCCTTGGGCGAGGTTCGTGCTGCGCTATTCACGCTCCGCACGACCTCGGCCCCCGGTGCGGACCGCATCACCAACAAGGCACTCCGTAACCTGGATACCCCCTCCCTCGAAGCCCTTACTGACCTTCTGAACACACATTGGCAGGCTGGTACTCTTCCCTCGTCCTGGACCCATGCACGTGTCTCTTTCATCCCCAAACCTGGCAAACCTATTTCCCTCGAGCACCTCCGTCCCATCTCTCTCACCTCTTGCCTCGGCAAGCTGTTCGAGCACGTAATCCTGGCCCGCCTCCAAACCTATTTGGATGACCGTGACCTATATCCGGACTCCATGTTCGGCTTTCGTCCGCAGTTGTCGACCCAGGACGTCATGCTCCAGCTCTCCGAGGACGTCCTACACCCCTCCCACCACAAACTCACTCGAGCTATCCTGGCGCTGGACCTCACCAAAGCATTCGACAATGTACACCACACCGCCATTCTGGACGCTCTCTCTTCCCTTGACGTCGGACCCCGTGTACATGCTTACATCACCGCTTTCCTCGCCCACCGCACAGCCGAAATCTCATACGGACCACTTTCTTCTCCTTCTTTCTCCCTTGGCAACAAGGGTACTCCCCAAGGCTCTGTCCTGTCACCTATTCTTTTCAACATTACCCTCTTCCCATTCGCACGTGCCCTAAGCACTATTCCAGCTCTGTCACATGCTTTCTATGCCGATGACATCACCCTTTGGGTGACCACCGGCAATATTGGCGACATAGAGGCCACCCTCCAGGCGAGTGTGGACGCGGTGACGACTCACGCCCGAGCTATCGGGTTGAGCTGCTCCCCGACCAAATCGGGGCTTTTGGTCCTTCTGCCTCGGGGGATGGCCGCCCTGTCGCCTTTTCCACTCACCGTCTCCGTTGACGGCACACCCCTTCCTCTAGTCTCTACCCTACGCATCCTCGGCCTCTTTCTTCAGTCCAATGGCAAGCACACTACCCTCATCACTCAACTCAGCAACACGGTACACCAGACCATGCGCCTCATACGCCGCATTGCCAACCGTCACTGCGGCATGCGCGAGCACGACCGCCGCCGCTTGGTCCAGGCCTTTGTTCTCAGCCGCTTCGTCTATTCTCTTCCATATCTCTTCCTTTCTCGCACCGAGGAAGACAAAGTTAACAGCCTTATTCGCCAGGCGTATAAGTCGGCCCTGTCCCTTCCCACATCTACCTCAACGGCTCGGCTACTGTCGATGGGCGTCCACAACTCCCTCACGGAGCTGACGGAGGCCCATCGCACGGCCCAGCTCCTTCGTCCCTCCCGCACCCGGCCTCCCCTCTTATGCCTCTTCCCACCTCTCTGCCCATCCCTTCCCACGTCTCCTCCCTCCTAACCGTTGATCCCCTCCCTAAGAATATGCATCCTGAGCACCACCCTTCCCGTAGAGCCGCGCGAGCCTCCGCACTCTGGCGTAGGTTCGGACGGCAACCTGCCGTGGCTTATGTGGATGCCGCCCCGTACCGCCACTACACAGCCCACGCTCTTGCAGTCACCGACAACTCCCTCCGACGCACAATTACGGCCTCCGTCTGCACTTCCACCTCTGTCGAGGCCGAAGAGGCAGCTATCGCCCTTGCCATCACACAAACCTCCGCGGAATACATTTTCTGGGACTCTAAGCCTGCGGTATACAACTACGCAGTTGGACGGGTGGCACCCCCGGCCGCCGGTATCTTGCGTTCTGGCACCACTCCCTCTCGCCCCATTTATATCATCTGGGTACCTGCTCACGCGGGTCATCCTGGCAACGAGGCGGCCAATTCCATCGCTCGCGATTCGACTGACCGAGCAAGCCCGCCCCCGCCGGGAATGGACACGCGCGACGCGCTCCTCACGTACCACGACATCACACTGCACTACCGCCTCTCTCGCCTCACTTTCCCCCCAACCGCACAAATCCCTTTCCCAGCATCACCAACACTTGTGGCGCCAACTACAGGCCCACACCTTCCTTACTTCCGCACGTCTTGCCCTCTTCCACCCCGGGACGTACTCGCCGGCCTGCCGCTTATGTGGCAGCTCCACCGCCAATTATGATCATATCTTTTTCTCATGTCCGGCACACTTGCCCCCTGCCTCTTGGCACTTAAGAAGACCGCAGCAGTGGGAGGCTGCTTTGTCCTGCACCAGGCCGGATCTCCAACTTCGGCTGGTGACTTGGGCGGAGGATGTCGCGGCTAGGCACGGCCTGGACGCCACAACCGGCAGCCTGAAGGCCGCCCACAACGCTGCTTTTTAATTTTTTAAATGTATTTTTTTTTACCTTTCGGCCTTCTCAAAAATAAAGTTTTTCACCACCACCTAGGTCTAGAGCCACAGAAGCAGAGGCTGCCATCGGGCGCTCGTGGCACGTCAAGACGCCGGAGGCGTCGCTGCTGTCTACTCGTCGCAGGAGAGAATGAGTTGCGCGAGAGGGGTGGAAGCGTAGGAGAGGAGAGAGAGGGGGAGGGGACGAGCATGCGCTGGCGCATCACGTGGGGCGCATCCGTCGTGGGCAGCTCCCACGTCGGGACAGGCAGGCCATGCCTGACCGCAACGTCATGGGCCCTCTGGACGGCCCGTAGCTGAACGGCGAGGTCGGAATTCCTGAGTGCCTCCTCCCACTGTTCTTCCGTGGTGAGACGATCGTGACGCCACAACGAGGGACATCGCCAGAGCATGTCTTCCTCAGAAATGATCTCCGCAATGATTTCCGCAAAGTGCAGAAATGATCGCCGCAATCCGGATAATCGGCCTCGAACGAGTCCGCGTACCTGCTGACCCTGGCTAGGCTGGGATAGGGTCCAGTCGGCAGCATGCGAAAGGTGGAAGATTGAGGCCTGGAGATCTTGGTATGGAGCGGGGGATATACCCTCCTGCCGAGCTGACAGTGCTTCGTAACCTCGTTGAACGTGTGGAGCGAGTCCTTGTGGAGCCCCGCGTCCGTACCCGCGAGCGCGTTTCCCTGGCGTGGTCGGTGAGTTCGCGCGCACAGGCGTGGGCCAACTCGTTGGCGTTAGGAACCACGGGGGAAATCCAAGGCTCCATGTGGGCCGGGAATCAAGTGATGACGTGGGGGACGACGCTCCTGCCGCAAAGCAGGAAGGCCGCCTTCCTCGAGACCGAACCTGACGAGAAGGCCCTGACCACCGCCCGGGAATCCGTGTAGACCAGCGGCCTGCTCCCTTCCCGGAGGGCGAGGGCTACCGCCACCTGCTCTGCCAGTGCCGGGGACGAGCCCCACACCGATGCGGCGTTAAGGAGGTTGCCCCTGCAATCTACCAGGGTCGCCACGAATCAGTCGGGCGAACCGTACTGAGCGGCGTCGACGAACGCGACCGATCGCGGATTGCCGGCGACGGATTTGAGAAGCGCGGCCGCCCTGGTCCTTCGCCTGCCTACATTGTGTTGTGGGTGCATGTTGCGCGGGAACGGCGAGAACGTGATGGCCTCCCGCGTTGGCACGTCGAGCGCACACCGCCTCTCCCTGATGACAGTGGGATTGCCGCCGAGCGCCTCCAAGACCAACCTCCCCGCAGGCGAAGAAGAGAGCCTGGCGACCTGGGCCGTCTTCTCTGCCTCGACAACTTCGTCGAGGGTGTTGTGGGCTTCAAGCTGCATAAGCTTCTCCGTACTGGCTCCCATGGGGATGCCGAGCACCTTTTTGATGGGTGCTCTTACGCATCAGCGCTTTGAGCTTTGCCCTCTCGTATCCGTGCCACCGATGCGCGACGGCTACGTAAGTGATATGACTCATTAGGAAAGCATGGCACAACCTGAGGAGGTTTTCTTCCCCCAGCCCTCCGATGTTGTTGGAGACCCTAGTGATTAGCCTGACCAGGTTGTCCGTTTTGGTATCGATAGAGTGATCGTTAGTCCGTTACAGCCGTTTGCCTCGATCGAGTGGCGTAGCCAGGGGGGGGTGGGGCACACCGGGCCCGTGGCCCCTCCCCGAAATTTTTTTCCTATGGCATACGGATCCCAAAATGACACTTGACCATATCTGCCTCCTTGGCCCCCACTTCAAATCAAGGAGGTGCGCCCCCCGAAAAACATTTCTGCCTACGGCCGTGCCTCGATCAGCATACCGAGTACGCGGATGACCTCAACTCTTGGAATGACCTGTCCGATGACCGTGTGAATGGAGATGTCGACCTTCCCGAGAGGGCCCTGCCCCTTCGGGATGCGCCCCCTCCTTGTCGGGCGATACGAAAGTAGTTTGGAATTGGACGGGGAGAGCCGGAGCCTCGTGCCCTCCAAGAATTCCTCCGCGCAGCTCAGGGCCATCTGTAGGGATTCCTCAACTCTATCTTCACTGCCGCCGTCGCACCACACCGTGATGTCATCGGCGTAGAGAACGTGCTGAACGCCGCCCACTTTAAATAGGCGGGCGGAGAGGCCGCGCATAGCGACGTTGAAGAGAAGAGGCGAGATTACCGACCTCTGAGTAGTATCATTCGCCCCCTGCTCGAAGGAATGAGACGTTACCTTTGCCCACATTGAGGGTGGCGCGCCTGCCCTGAAGGAACGAAGTGACGAACCCGTGAAACTTGCACCCGAAGTCCCATGTCCGAAATAGAATCGAGGACGTGCTTATGCATAACGTTATCGAATGCCTTTTCGAGATCCAGGGCCAGGATACTCCTGACTTCTCTGGTGTCCGTATCAATGATCTGGTGCTTAATGAGCTTCATGACATCCTGAGTAGACAGGGACAGGCGAAATCACATCATGGTGTAGGGGAAGACTTCATGTTCCTCGATATACATATCCGGCTATGAATGACGTGTTCCGCGACTTTTCCATCGCATGAAGTGAGCGAGATCGGTCGCAGGTTGTTTAGGCCGGGGGTTTGACCTGGCTTTGGAATAAGAATTAATGACGCTAGCTTCCAATCGTCGTGGACGTCATCCGTATCCCACACGCGATTGATCTCTTCTGTTAAGGTGGTGACGGCCTTTTCGTCCAGATTGCGAATCAGCCTGTTAGAAATGCCGTGCGGCCCCGGGACGATCGGCCATTAAGTTTGAAAAGACCACGTTTTTAGAGAAGGGAGCGTCGGTGGTCCTCCCTCTTGAGGCCCCGGTAGTGGGGGTAGTCCGCGTCACCCGAGGGAACCATCAGTAGGTATATGTTGGCCAATGACCAGAGAATGTCGTCCACCATGGAGCCCTCCTGTTTGGCTTCGTGCAAAGCCCGATCTATAGCTAGTCTCTGGTTTGACTTGGAGGCCGACTCCACTAGGAGCTGCTTCAGGAGGTTCCACTTGCCTCCCATGCGCATATGCCCGTCGACCGAGTTGAAATCTCGTCCCACTGCTGCTTAGCAATCGCGCGACAGTGTTCTTCACTGGTGCGATTCAGTTCAGTTATCCTCTTACGGAACCTACGATTGAGCCATAGCCCCTTCCACCTGGCTAGGAGAGCGGCCTTTGCCTCGAGGTGGGCGAGACGACTGTCCATCTTGTCCAACTTGAGGTCCATGCGGACTGTCTTGGTGGCGGACAACCAGTCTTTAAAGTACGTAGGTTCCGCTGTCTTTCCCTCCCTGATTTTGTGAAAGAGGTCCCAATCCGTCACCCTAAATTCGCGCAGGGGCCTGCTTGACACCTCGAAGGAGGTGGCCAAGACGAAGTCATCTCTACCGACGTTCTCGTGCAGGTTACATCACGAAGTCGGCCCCACCTCCTTGGCCAAGGTAAGGTCCGGCGTGGAGTCCCTAGCGATCGAAATGCCATTCTGGTGGGGAAGCATGGATCTGTGGAGAGTACGAGCGCGTGATCGGCGGTTTAGCCAGAGGTCACTCCCCTTCGCGGTCGAAGACGGGTAGCCACCACTCTCGGTATGGAGCGCTGAAGTCGCCCGCGACCAACGGGGCGCCTTCCGCCAGCCCCACGGCCTTCACCACGAGGACGCAAAGCGGTGTCTGTGGTCCCTGGGGGAACTGTATATGTTGAGAATAAAGATGCTGGATTTGATCCAGGCGTTGGGAATGATCTCAATTAGCGAATGCTCGACCTTGCTGTGGTCCATGCGCATGAAGTGTACAACAAAAAAGCATCGCTTGGACACGAGGAAGCAAATACCCCTCCTGCCCTCGCCAAAGACCGAGCGAGACCTGTAACCCTGCAATGGAACTGCCTTCCTGAGAGCTTCCTGTAGTAAAATGGCGTGCGTCTTGCGCTCGCGTGAACGAACGTACTGCTGCAGGACCGCCTTTTTCGGCAGAAATCCGGCGCAGTTCCATTGCCAGATTAGGAACATGTTAAACTGACCCGCCATGTTTGGAACTCTTGCTTGGCCTTTCATATGGTGAACCGCGTTTAATACCCTCCGCTCCTGAGGGTAGACCATTTCTAACCGCGCCCGAGAACACGGGGTTGGAGCATCCGAGACCGTCCCTAGTTTCCAGGTTGTTGACCCTGTTCGTGAGAGCAGTCACCATTTCTACTAGGGTCATGACTGCTCTTTCGAGGCTATTTACTGATTCCCTAACGTCCTTCATGGAGTTCGTAATCTCACTTTTCAATTCCTCGAGTTCCTGATTTCCCTCAACGGGGGCCGCGAGGGCCCGCTTCTTGGCGGAACGCCCCGGCGCCTGGTCGTACCCTGCGGCGCAGGTGTTTCTTCGGCGCGCTTCCGTTGCCTTCTCCTGCGACGGACGACGTAAGGTACTTGGAAGCGTTGCTTGCAGGCCTTGTCTGCTGTGAGATGAGGCGCCCCGCAGAAGGTACACTTGGACGAGCACTCACGGTCTCCCGCGGGAGGCGTGGTTCCGTATCCCCTGCAAATTGTTTCTTCAGGGCCGGGCACACATCGACGCGGTTACCCAGCCTCCCGCAGGCATAGCAAACGTCCGTCTGGCGTCTGTAGAGCGTACAGCGAAGCATGGTGGCGCCGCACATGACATAATTCGAAAATTTGAGTCCGTCGACAAGGACGATGATCGTGGTGGTGTCCTTGATGCGTTTCACTTCGAGGGCCTTGGGTTTTCTCGGCTGGACGATCATGTCGCGAAGCTGATTGTGGTCAAAGTCGATGTCGACGCCCCGCACGATCCCTTTCCACGTGTTATCCGGCGCCGCGAGGTACGAGTTGAATTCGTATCGGGCGGACCCCACGAGTAGAGCTTCCACTCTTGCGTAAGCGCGGGCGTTCTTCTCCGTCGCTATCCTCACGAAATTATGTTTTGGACCACGTTGGGACAGACTATGTCCCCTTCTGTCTCGGCCGGGGCGAGTTGAGCTGCCATGGCGAGGGCCTGTGTCACCTTGATCTGGATGATTCTCCTGGCGTCCATGCTATCCCTGGGGCGGACGATGACCCTAAAGTGTTCCCTCGGCAGGCGGGGGGGCCTTGAGGCCGCGGTGAGGCGTTTCTTGGCGACGCCGGCGGCGGGGGTGCGGGACCCACCGCGTTGTGTCGAACTTTCCTGGCCGTTGACGCTGGGCTGGCTTCGCGACTTGCTCTTGGAAATGGCTGTGGTCCATCCGGAACCCAGGCACTCCTCGGGGGTGATGTCCTCCCCACGACCGTCACGTCCATGAACATTCTTGGGAGTGGTGAACGCACGGCGGCGTGCGAGAGCTAGTTCTCTCCGCGCCTAACAACACTGCGTCGGGATCGGAGTGAAAAAGTCGCGAAAATGGCACACCCTCCGGGAAAAACTTGATATGGGCGTGGTCTTCTAGTGTCGAATGGTGCGAAAACTCGCTGAAGATGAAGCGTTTTCCCGGCCGAAAACATTTACAGAAGCGGGAGGCGATGTTCGCGTTTCCGCGCTAGTCGGCGCCCCCTGCGTTCCTCCTTGAGCTGTAAAGCTAAGAAATAAATTCACCCAACTGCATACTTTGACACAGGTCTACAATAATTCTAATACCTCTATTTAAAAATGCATCCTGCAGTTGCTGCCCAGTTTACGTGTTTCTTAGATTATCATTATTTCATTACAGATATTATTAAAGGGCCTCCAGTAGAGCCGGTACACGGTGGTGGCTTGCTCTTATTCTCGACACCCTACCTTCCAAGCGATGAATTGTCGGTCAAGACACGGAGGCGCTCATCCTATATTCGTCGCAACGTTTCCTCGGCATCATCTCCCGAATAATTGAGCTTGCCGCCTCAACGATCACGGGCGGCCGGTGAGAATCTCTCCCGCCCTGCTGGTGGCAAGGAATTCATTTATAGAGCGCTCCGCAATGCCAATGGATCCGAGTCGCGATTCAAGAGAGAAGCACGAAGCTCTTTATCGCTTTCTTCGTGGGATCCTCGACATGAAAACTCGAGTATGCGTAAAACTCATTTCCTTGGTTCAGCGGTCTCCTGATTTTTTCTGGGCCCCGTCTTGGCCCTGGCCTTCCAGTCTATGCAGCTGCTTTATTAGTGTTTCATTATTAAAATTCTTTACACTAAGGGAGTTTTCGTTACGCTGAGAAAGCGCCTGTTTTGGAGAGCAATAAAGCTAATCGTAAGTTAATGGTATCATATCGACTGCACTGTCATTTTGGGTAGTACTAGGCTTTTCTGTATTCTTATTTGAGCAAGAAATACATGTAACAACATGTTTGGCAACTGATAACGTACCTGGGCCGCCAACATACATTACGCTTGCGTCGTCCCCATCGAAGGACCCTCCAGGAGGTTGTTTGTTCGCTCTTTCCTGGACGGAAGGATGTGCAATTAGTGAGGTTAAGTGAAATTATAATTTCCTTCATGGTTATCCTTACGTTTGCGCGTCCAGATGAGATCTGTTGAAGTACACGGCATCGTTGGTTATATTTCTCATTATATCCACTTTGCACACCACCATCACTTTTTCTGCAGTAGTATTAACTGTCCATATTGGAAACGTAGTGTTCATAAACTGAAAAAAAAACAGTAAAACAGGTCCTAACAATTTTAAGATTGGCACTCTTTGTTTTTTTGCCTCTTTTAGGTCTGAATTTAAACCCACGGTTCAAGCAAACAGGTTTATTTCACCACTGGATATTCGGCGATATGGTGCATACCTTTTGGGGAAATTAAAGCGCAGAGACAGACATTCACATTGTCAAGAAGCACCACGCCCGTCCTGTGTTTCTCGGCCTGTGTGCATGTCTCTCTTTGCTCTTTAATTTTTCTTTCATGATAAAGTATTGACGATTATTGTGATAACCATCAAGACTATTTCCATGCGGCAAAACCTACAGTGTGGTATCACGGCCGCTACATAAAAAAACAGGTGCGGCCTGCTGCGTCGCGTTGACGTCAATGGGCGAGCGCGGGTCGGGTGAGTTGCCAGTTGCGGCAGCTGTTTTGAGTGAGGGCGCCACTAGTACGGTACTCAAGGCAGACGCCGCTACGTGTTACTACGTAGTCGCCTCAGGATTTATGCGTGTCCGTGTGCTTTCTCGTGTGCTTTCTCGTGTCTTTCTTGTGTGTGACCGCGCGTGTGGGCAGCTTGCCTCATGTTTCCTGCGCCTGAGTACGGTTTTTTGGTGCGCGCGTGTGTGGCAGACGGTTTTTTCTAGCGGTGTGATGCCTCGCAGATGGGTGCCGCCTTGCAACTCGAAAGCATGAAAATACGCTACTGTGAAGTACCACGTATTCCCATGCGATCTACAACGTCGGAAAGCGTAATACTCGTAATAAAGCGCTTCTTTTTGTCAGAAACGAGCGCTAAAACAGGCAGTATCTAGTCACCGCGCCGAAGTTGCCCTCAATGGGCACGTGGAACGAAAAAAAAAAACAAGCATCAGAAGGCGCCCAGGGCGTGCTCTTACCGTCTCCACCGAAGACGCCGTCGCGACAGCCTAACGCCCGCGCAGATCGGAAGAATTCAAGAAATCAAAGTGGAACCGATCGTTTCCGCAGACGAACCGGCGAGACAAATCCCTTTCCCATAGCTGTCGCTGGGCTACGTGCTACGCGCCGAGCAATCACTTGGAATGTTCGCGAAAACGGCAAGGATCCAAACGAGAGACGACGGAGGGTAGGACAGGATGGTGAAGTCGGCGAAGAGTTATGTTGTTCGAGTGAGTCGTGTAGTGCTGTCAGTCGATCTTGGATGATCTAGTGATGACACCGTGCGAGCACTGTTTACAAGAGTGTCGCCAAATGACGGTGACCAGAGCTGGAGTTCGTTTGAGTGTTTCCCGGAAGAGAAATATTCGAGAAACAATCGAAGAATTGTGGGCTGCACACGTTTGATGAATATTCAAGGCCTTAAGTGTTCTTGGATAGTTTCGAGTGGATGAGAGTATTTGTAGCACGGTAAGTTTGTTCCCGTTGTTTTAAGCACCATCTAAGTGATGTTGTGAGTTGTAATTGATACCTGCCGAGTGTGCAAGTTTGTGTGATTCTTGTACTGCCTTAACTGAGAACACATTTTGTTTCTGTTATCACCTCCTGGCTCTATCTCGGTCTTCGCACCACAACCGGCGTTCTTTGGCGCACTAAAAAGGCATACAGTTAAAGTGTGTGTGCTTAACGTGGTGCGTTTTGGTGGGCCGATACGTCAGCCCTTGGAATCTGCCCGGCGACCGCCTGCCTATTAAAGGGATCAGTGATTCAGTGACACTTTACATTTCGGGTTAGTCAAACGGGCAGCATTCATGGAGAGTATTGAGTCCCACTCTACAAAACATTGGTACTCCTAGGGCAAACTGTTCACATATGTGAGGTAATCGGCACTTCTAATAACGACTTCAATATTCAACCTCTAATGTGCAACAATAAAACGCGTTATCTACGGCCTGATTGCAGTAAGCATCGCGCGTACAAACGCGACTGTCGAGGTGCTTCTCCGTGAACAGCTGTGCCGGTGTGGTGGCGCCAGAGCGGGCGCAAGGAGAACTAGGCCCCAGACGCCGTTTCGGCGCAACGCAGCAGGCCGCACCTGTTTATATTATGTAGCGGCCGGGGTGGTATATGCGTGTACGCATTTGTGTGCGTCTTCGATCACACCGAGCTATTCTGTCGAGGTAACCTAAAGTATTACGACACTTTTTGCATTGTTCCCAAGCGGTGACACCACAAGCAAAATAAAAGCGTAAGACGATACCTAAAGCTAATATAGCGCTCCTATAATCCCCTTTCCTGTTACAGGATTAGGATGCAGTTATAGCTCATTGAGTGCTCGCTTCCCAGCCTCGAGGCCAGCGTGCCCTCGGTGCATGCGCTGCTGCTCCGACCTCTGGCAGTGGGATCTCGTGTGGCCAAAACCGAAACTCGCGCGCAACACTGACCCCGAAACTCAAGAACACCACACTTTTTTCTTCGTTCGCTGTGCCGGTCAACGCCGACGCCGCTCAACGCAGAAACGGGCGCCTATGAGCTGCGCTCTAAAAAGTTGTTTATTAGGGGCGCACTTGTGCCGGGAAAGCTATACGAAAAAAATTACACGATCTCCCACTAAAGCGAGCCATGTGAGGATGCGAAGCAGCGCATGGGTCGGCTTAAAGTTCCGTTCACCACGGGCACCTTGGCCGATGTTAACGTGGCCTTGCAAGTGGAGTACACCATGAATTCACTGTTGTCGCTATTGTTGTTACTCGTCCCGAACTCTTGTTGGAGCACGCCACGCGGGTTCATAGCCACGCCACGCGGAAGCACGTGCGTTCATCCCGCGTCTGCAGAATATCGTTCCCCGATGCCATCGCGTGATTGCTGAGAGAGTGTAAGGGGGAGAGGCCACAGTGTCTTACCCAGCCCCTTACACAGGCCCGAACGCGCTAGCGCGTGCCAGCGCGTGCTGACTAGGATACAACGCGTTGGTTCATCGCGCGTCGGCAGAACCTCGTTTCCCGAGGCCATCAAATGATTGCTGGGAGAGTGTAAGGAGGAGAAGCCAGAGCGTCTTACCCAGCCCCTTACACAACCCCTTGCCAGCACACATGGTTCCCGAGCGGACGGTCGTCGTCAATGGAAGGATGGACACAGCCCCGAGTAAAAGCTGCTTCGCATCTAAAATCTTAGAGCCCGCTAGGGAGTTCCACACACAAAAGGTTTCTTCGACCAATGCACGCCTTCTTCTCCCAAGCCTTGCAGCTCCAACCACTTGCTCGTGCCCGTGCGCGAGAGGCATGCCTTGCGCTATCACAAGAAGCGCCAGCAGGCACGGCTCATTGCAGACGCTAACGCAGCGGCTCACTGCTCTCCGCGTTCACTATTGGCATCTTCGACAAATCGCACCGGTGCGCACCGGGGCGGCCTGATACGCCGTTTAGTCCAATCATCATAGCGCCTGGGTGCCCCGGTGCACACCGGTGCGAATTGTCGAAGATGCCATATCTTTCGTCCTCGTTCGCTCTGTCCGTTATGCCGACGACGTCGACGCCGCTCAACGCACTAACGGGCGCCTAACAGCTGCACTCTAAATAATTTGAGAACGATTGCTGATAAGCGTAAACTTGTGTCTTCAGGTGTGAAGTGTGGATCTGCATGGCGTTGATCGGAAAGCGAGAGCCCTACAGGGGGTTCTGAAGAGCGGACAGGACTCCGCTCGCCAGACGCTACAAGCCTTACACGATGTCGCAGCTTTACAAGTCGCCAATCGCTAGAATTGCGATGCACAACTCAGCTAGGGCCCTTAATGTTGTACGAGAAAATAAACCTCGAGATAAACACTTTCGCGCCGCTCACGTCAACATGGAGCACGTTGTAACACAAGCACATGAAGCTCGCTGTTCACCGGAGGTTCACTGACGTACACTCGACATATCCAATTAGATCGGCCGCCGGCGCTACGTATAATGAAACAATGCTACGTAGAATGGGCGCTGGAAGTTGAAAGCTCGTTCGCCTGAACCGCTGCGGTCTGTAGAGACTCGCACGTTTAAAGAATTGTAATCACACAGTTGGACCAAATAGCTTAATTAGGTCAGCAAATGATTCTTAGAACTTGCTATACCGGCTCAATGCTATTATGCAAAATTGTCAAATACTTTTCACGGGTCCTTCAAAACGGCACATTTTGTCAAAATTCACCGGTCACCCAGGACTACGACGAATAACAATCCTCGCCCGAACTATATTTGTCTTCATCCACAGTTAATATAGCATAATTGTAAACCAATGCGCATAGCCACTTCTATCTTACTTGCTTCATGTAGTCGAAATTGTCTATATATATATATATATATATATATATATATATATATATATATATATATATATATATATATATATGTGTGTGTGCGTGTGTGTATATCGCACAAGATGAACATACCTTTGTAACATTATAACTGTTGAAGGTAAAGTTGAGGAAGTTGAAGCTGAAGTCTCTGGCAGCATCATAAATAGAGATTAGGACAGTAAAAATGAGAACGGCATAAGCCTGTTTCAGCATGATGCATTCGGTATGAAATCTCGGTGTAGTTGGGCTGCCTCTTGAGTGAGCCTTATATAGGCCGACTACAATGAGAAATATGATGCAGTTTTTGTTCGTTTTTTTTAACCTTTGTGCGTGACACTAGGTTGACCTTTCGTATTTATGAGATACAGTTTTCCAGATGCCTCTGTATCCCTAAAAGCAACGTTGCATTGCGTTCGTGCTTACTCATTCCCATGTACACTCATTTTTGTGTTCTCTATGTAACCGATCCGACACATGTATAGCCACTGCCTTTCGCAAACCGCGCCCGAATGTCTGGGAAGCTTCCAGAATATTTTAGAATCTCCGGATAGGCCTGAGCGCGCAAACGTGAACAGCTGAGTTTGTTCTGAAACTAGCGCAGCCACCTGCGATAAGATTCGAACGTTCGATGCCACATGTATACATGCCGGCGTGCCTAGCCGTAGATCAGATTATCGACGGCCGACGCTCTGTTCGCCGCTATCAGTGTACAGCGTTTGTGGCTGTAGTTTGATTTTTCATTTTCCGGGCAGAAGTTCACCGAAATAAAAAGTAAACACGCCGACTGCTGCCTTCGTCAAGGTCACGACCACGTGACAATGGCATGACGAGTAGACTGTAAGAAATACAATGTGTCAAAAACAATGAGAAGGACTTCTCAGGCAGGGACGATACAACAACATTCGTTTGTTTGGAATCATAACTGCGAAGGCACAAATGTTATGCTGATGCTACGAGTGGGAGGTATGCGTAGTGTTGCCGCGAAATATTTTTCATCGAGAATGTCGTCGTATTGTCGCAACGTTAAGGACACAGAAGCCAAGCCAATATATAAAGAATAAACTGAGCGGGCGAAATCGCGCATAGCAACAGTAAGTACTACTCGAAGTACAACAGTAGTCGGCAGTGAGCTGAAGTTGAAAGGCGGAATGTTCTTATGTTATTTATTTCTCGAGTGCCCGCGACATTTTCAATGACGCTTTTGTATTGAAAATGCTCTAGATGTGCAGTTAGGCTACTGTTACATTGTGTCCTCAAAACCATCAAGGAGGCTAAAGCTCCGCATTTAGGAACGGAACACGATAGCGTAACACGGCCCCTTTCGAGTCGCCTTCTAATTCGCCAGACTACGCTTTTCGGTGGGCGCCTTGACCGTGCCGCTTTGAAAGGCACGTCTGCGCGCGAAACACTGGCCGTTTCAAATTATCCTAGTATGCCTACTGCGAGTACACTTGCGAAGCGCCCACTACGCCGTAATTCTTCCTCTTGCGAATTGGCGAAGTACGCACTACGCGTCGGTAAGGCAACAGGCGCAGATCCGTGTGCTGCCTTACGGCACACGTTGTTGATGCTTTGTCTGTTGATGCTGCACACGTTGCTGATGCTGTTGATGCTGCGCACGTTGTTGATGCTGTATCTGTTAATGATGAATAATTATGACTCGGAAGTTTGTAATGTGTGGACCTTTCAACCACCCACTTCTTCCGCAATTCATATGATGCGAACGCTGGTGCGACTCTACACTTCTGCCACGCAATACTACGTGTTATATGCACCATAGCGATTCATTTATAAGGGAATATCTAAAATTGGCATACGCTTGAAAGATTACAAGCATTCAAACTTAGGAGCTTAGGCGGGAGAGCGGGAAGGAAGGAAGGAACAGGAGAGAAAGGAAAGGCAGAGATGTTAACCAGTCTAGAAGTACCGGTATGTTACCCTACACTGGGGGGAAGGGATGGGGGAGATATAAAGATCGAGAAAGGGAGAGAGAAAGGGAGAGCACGCACGCACAAGAAGTCGCACACACCTCACAGTCATGCTAACGCCGTTAGTCTATAACCGCCGGTGCAAGTCTTATGCCTTCAAGAAGTTCAGCACTGCCTTCGTCGCCTTCACCCGCGATGACCTCTCAGGACGACATTCCAGAATGGTTTCTGCCGTCATCGGTCTGGGATCTACACGAGCAAGAGCGACTGCGAGTGATTTTTTCTGCGCATTGTAGTGAGGACAGTCAGGATCGGGAACTTTCATGCTTCCTATGTACGGGCAAAGACGGCAAAAATGACTGCTGCATAAGCCTGCTTTAGCGTGATGTCTTCAGCATAAGAAAATCACCGCGTTTACACTGCCTTGTTGAGGAAGTCTCAGTAACAGCTGGTCGATTCGGATTTCACAAGGCCGGAGCAAATGTCCGAATTAACTGAGTGCTGAATTCTCGAAATGATCAGGAAAGCAATTAAGAAATGCTGATTACATTAATATACATTCATTCATTTAATAATACGTTAACCCTGCACTAATTTTGCATATGCATTGAAAAAGCCGCAATTTCGGCCATCCTGCGGCTTCTTCCACAATGCGACCGTGGCGCAAGATAACCGCGTCTTAATTATCCCGAAACGTGCTCTGCACCCCTCCCACCACCAGCAACACCACCAGGTGCATGTTTCGATACTTTTTCATTGGTAAAATGGCCTGCAACACATCGTTGGTTCATCGCGATTGAGCAAGCGAGTTTTATGCCAGCATGCAGACCGTGGCTGAAAGCTGCTCATGTTAAACAGCTCGCGTCATTTTTGGGTCTTGTGACATTGCGTGCGCATTGCAGAAAGTCAAAACGCAGTTACTGCGTGCCGCAGTCCATTTTGGGCTTAACTGTGCTCGCGAATGGCCAAATCATAGGCAGCGTCGACGTAGTTCAGAAGGCACGTACGCAGCCAACGCACACGGGTTGCAACGAAACAACTGAGCCCCGCAGCCGCTGCGGAAGAAACCTGTCTTGCTAATGCACAATGATAGATGGCTACTAAGAAGTTCTGAAGGAACGCGGCGAAAACGAAACCACTGCTTGTCGCGTCCGTTGTAGCCGATACCGTAGTTGCTATAATAGCGTCCACGCAATTCACGTGCGTCGAGTGTAAAACGGTAACGGAACACGTTGGCCGCAGTCGCTGAAGCCTTCTTCGCCAATAATTCGTTTGTGGATGGCGACGAAGCCTTTTTAAAGGCCCGCGGCGATAAACGCAAGTAATAGTGAAGCATACTGGTATTCCTGTCGTTTCTGTACGGTTCGCGCTGATAACGATGGCGATGCGGACTGCACGGTCTCGTTTCGGTTGTCGGCGAATGCCGTTTTCACTCTTTTGCGTCGCACTTTCGCTGCGCTTTGCGCTCGTCGTACTCCATGTATCATCAGAATAAACCGCCTTGCGGCCAAATATGACTGAATTAACGAGCGCTTGATGCCATTAAGCAATGCATATTCTTGCAGAGACCAGCGAACACGTCCGAATGATCTGATTTTCCGAATCAACGAGGGTCGAATTACCGAGTTTTACTCTATATACCTACGACTAGAAAAAAGTGAACCTTTTTTTTTACTTTTTCTCCAGGGGAGCTCCGCTGCCCGTTTGTATTTCTCAGATATAGCTTTCCAGGAAACCCCTAAAAAAACAACATTGCGCTGCGTTCTTGCTCCCTCTGTACACGAAATATATATTATAATAGATGGGTCAATTGTTGCAAACATAATGCGTCAACAAAAACAGCAAAGACTCCTCGGCGAAAGACGATGCAGTAACTTTCGTTCTATTGGAGGCCTAACAGCGATGTGACTGAACTCATGCTTACGATGTCAGTGTGGGTGAACGCAAAGTTACACATTGAGAATGTTATAACGTTGCCGCGACATTCAGGAATAATGAATCGAAACCATTGTTTAACGCGTAAATGTGCCCGAAATTTTTCACAGCAAAAAGAAGTGCTTCTGAATAAAGAACAGTAGATGGCAGCGCACAGAAGTTCTTTTTTTTTTTCGAAACCCTGCCCTTAGGCATAGTAATTCGCGTTATCAAAAATGCACAGGTAAATTTGCTTAGTGTATGAAGTCTAACAATGAACAGTGGCGAGTCCATTAATCCAGCAGCCGTGGTCGGGTAGACCGCCAGGTCTGAGGCCTGTTGCACGGAGGTGGCGAAGACGGCTTAATTGTAGGCCCTGTACAAGTCCACAACGAATGTGTCGCAGTCACATCGTAGGTTGAGGCGCCAAAAAAAGGGCGCGATCTACCATACGGACAGCAGTAATGTTTCGTCCAGAGAGTAGTCACAGATAAGATAAGCGCAATCCAGCCACGAATCCTCCGCAACGTAGCCTCCTCTCGGCGGGTTAAACCACCAGGTATGTCTGACCCACACGGGGGTATGCGATCTCGTCTGATTGTTTTTCCCGGAAACTCTGTGCTTGGGCGTCTTCAGGAAAATGGTGTGGGTGACTTGTTTTTGTGGGTGGTTTGACAAATCAGCTTTGACAAGGTCCGCCAAACCGGCCCGAGGCACCCATCCCAGGCAGCACACAACGTCGGGCCGATATTGGTTTTACGGCGGCTATGTGAGGCCCAATCTCGGCCCAATGTCGTTAGCAGTGAGCAATTATTGGCTGAGCCATTGAATTTGGCCAGCGGGGTTTTGCCGCCCTTCATCCGACATTGGGTTTTCACTGCAATATTGGACCTGTTTTGCCGCCGACTCGCCGATATCGGCTGAGCCAATGGCTTTCGTCTGCAAATATTGGGCCTGTTTTGCCGTTGTCCAACCAATGTCGGCAGAACCGTTGTCTGTCAGCGGCTAATATTGGGCCCATTTTGTCGTCCACGAGACAGCGCAGCGCGCAGTTAGTCTTTTGCCGGGAATATTCGGTTCTTTTTGCTGCCCGTCTGCTCACAACCTGATAATTGATCCGATCGAGATAAGCATTACTGAAAGTCAATCCATTTATTCTATGTATCAATGAGACGTGAGCGTCCTACGTACGCGTTTCATTGCCGGAACATCACTTGTGCGCTCGAGTAGTTTTGTTCATGGGCTTTCTGTTTTATACACGGTATACAGTTGCAATGCAATAGACCATAGGTGCTTGAATGTTTGTCGCCTAAGCCTCGGAAAGCCGCTACATCGATTGGTAGCACAAAGACGAAAGGGCATGTATAGTATCGTGCTAATGCCGCACGTACGATTCGGGGCGCGAAGTATCGCCGACTCAATATATCGCTTGCATCCTCTTGTTAGTTCCTGATATGACAATGACTAACAGTTATGTCTAGCACAGTCACTTTTCTACCCAAAAAAGTGGCCTTTAGAAGAATGAGTGACTCACATTAGATGGTCAGTTCGTTGACCATTTGTTAAATGCTATCAAAATGCTAAAAGTTTATAAAACACACTATTAACATCATTGCCAAATTCAAAGTACTTCTCTCGTAAATGTTTTGCCATTGGTCGGCCGACTTCGCAAATATATCCAGCATCAGGATTCGCCCAAAGTTTGAGGCCCGTGTACTTAGATTTCGATGCAAGTTGAAGAACCCCAGGTGGTCGAAATTTCCGGAGCCCTCCGCTACGGCGTCTCTCATAATCATCTCGTTGTTTTAGGACGTTAAACCATAGATATTATTACTATACAACCAAACATTCCCGCACGAATGCTTTTAGCGGAATAAGTTTTATGTGAATACTAATTCTTTGCACGAACCGAACCTGACATCATATTTGTAGCGCTATATCCTCTACATCCTTTCAGCCGCTCACTGTGTGGCGCGAGTGCTCATAAACTTCACATATAGTTTCCTATCTGTGTGAGTACACGTATTTACACACGCGTGTGCTGTGGTCAAGCGTAAAAAGCGCATTTACTTTCATGTCACATAATTTTACCTCGTGAAAGTAGTAAAAAGCTCAAGAAGGCGTGTTGCTCAGCTAGTTGGTT
This sequence comes from Rhipicephalus sanguineus, assembly GCF_013339695.2. Taxonomy (NCBI): domain Eukaryota; kingdom Metazoa; phylum Arthropoda; class Arachnida; order Ixodida; family Ixodidae; genus Rhipicephalus; species Rhipicephalus sanguineus. The sequence goes on along the minus strand of NC_051183.1, from coordinate 74,873,795 downwards.
CATTGCTTGAGAAAAAATTAGCATGGCACAACAAAGACCTGGACGAACTGAAAACACGTTTTTTTTTCGTTAGAATGCTTCCGAACCCACCGACAATCTTTAACGAACTGACAAACACGTGTTTGCCACTTGTTTGTCAGTTCGTGTTTTCACTTCGTCACCGTCCTTTTTGCGCCATACCTATCTTTCTCAAGTAAATCTCTCGTTCAGCGATTGCTTCCCACGTGCTTTAAAAACAGAAGCGTTAATTATTATGATATTGCACGTAAAATACGATAAAAATTGCGGTTCCAGCGTGGTGTACGCAAAGTTTTCATGTGGCGACACGTTGCAACAAGCGATGCATTGAAAATTCGGCGAACGGCATGCTCATAGACGACATGCTGTGGGAACGCACGCCATTGTCGGAAGCTCAGCTGTGCTTTGATAGATGGATGGATGGAAGAAGTTTATTGTATGTCCGGCAGATTAATGGCACGGCCTCAGGTCTCCCATGTCGGGACGTCAAGGCCTTGCCTCTCCGCCCCTTCACGGGCCTCCGAAGAAGGGAAAATTTTTCGTAATCTTCAACCTCCACCTCCGCCCTCGTTCAGCGCCATTGTCGCGAAACTCGCTTGACCAGGCAGGGTAGGGTAGCCGTCCCGACGGAGGGATAATCTTTGTTGCGGGAGAAGTGTCGGTGGGTGGGCATGTGTGGCGGAAAATCATAAGCGTGCGCGAGACGGATACGCGACAGGATTGCGGCACTGTTTTTGGCAGATATCACCGCAGCGAGCTTTGCAGTGACCCCGTGTTTCCATATTGGACTCGCTCGCATCACATAAGGCCGCGTGTTGACTGCTATTACGTATCATCAACTTTTTGCTGTCTTCTTATCGCACATTTGCTATAGACCCTCCTTTTTTGTGCATTCTGTTACTGTGGTGCGCTTCCATTTTTTGTTCGCAATTGTTCTTACCGATCCAGCGCGCACACGTGAAAGGTTTTCGTGCACGATCCCGTTCCGTTACAATCTTGCCTTCAGATCAGCAGTGCGTACGTATGTGCGTGTCTACCTTGTTTAGATGTAGAGTTCATGAGACCTTGTCGTACCACAGGTCGCGTGCAGTAGTATATTTATGTTTCTGGCCCGTACATTATCAATGAAAAAATTGTAATTTCCGCTTAACGTCTGTTGCCGCCCTTGAAAACGATGTTTTTTTTTAAAAAAAGTGAAGTTCACTTTTTGATATTCTAAGAACCTAGAGACATTCAGAATAGTGCAACAGCAAAAATGATGTCTCTATCTGGTCCTGTTCGATGAGTTATGTTGTTTTTTACAACTACCGTTAGACCTCCCTGAAACCGAGTTTTTTTTTTTTTTTTTGCGACATAGACTTGCCCTTAAGGCATAATATTTGTTTTGTATATTTGTTTTAAATGTGCGCCGTTAGGCCGGTGTTGTGTATGAAGTGAAGAAGTGTCTTGTGGAAAACCGAATTTGACATTGTGTGCAAACGAAACCTACATTTGAATCATTAAAACAAACTTATGTTTGTGCTAAAATACACATGATACATTTGAATTAGTTAGTCATTAAGTAGGCTAAATGTTAATAAGATTCAGCCATGGTAACCACGACCATTTTTTATTCAAATTGCGCAAATTGCCACAAGGCGGCACACGAAGTGACATCGTGTTTGCACTGCACCGACGTGTTGTACCACCATTGTGATAGCTATTTTGAAGAGCAAAGCTGTTTAGCAAATCGTTCGTTGTCCGGCGAACCAAGAAACTGGCATCATCATAAGCGGCTATGGGACACGGAAATTTGGTAAATCCAACTACGCACCACTGGTCCACTAAAAATGAAGAAGGCAACAGTTAGCCCAACAAATGAATGCCAAGCGATGGCGGCGAGCCGAAGAACCCGAGTACGTACACGGTACAACGAGAGAATACTATAGGGAACGGGAAAGGCAAAGACGGCTGCGAGAAGACCCCGAAGCGATGAAAAGCCTACGCCAACGACCACGTGCCCGTAGATCTGTGAGATGTGCGAATACTTGGTTTCAGCGCAAGGTTCTGTCTCTGGAGTTTGGACATCCGTGTGCAAACTCCCGAGACAGAACATCCGTGTCCAAACACTGCACTGGAGCCGCTTGAGAGCGTCTCTGACTGGCTTTTGCCAATGTGGTGTAGTCATGGATAAGGAGAGCGCAAATGCTGCTCAACGGCGCAGAAGAGCGGAGAAGCTTAACTCATCGGATCCCGAAGTAGTTACCTGGCAAAATAAATATACATGTGCCGTGTGTGTGTGTCATTGGAGCAGCAGTAAGCATGATAATCAAGCTAATCCTAGACAATCAGGAAAGCTAAGAATAATTAGCTGAACCTGTGCTTACGCTACGTTAGCCTGGCATAGCCGAGCTAAGCCACTGCAACATTCTTTTTTTTCTCCTCCGCCTTCCTCTACTTGCTCCGTCCGCCGTCTGGATACGCTTCGCAGCCGGACGGTCGGCGGAACCGTCGTCCGCGGAAGAGATTTCCCCCGAGCCGCTCGTCGTGTCGCTGCACGCTAACCACTCATGAGAAACGCTTAAGTCTCCCCAAGCATCGCTTAGTGGCGCTGCTACTCTTGACAGGCAGCTCCATCTCTGGCATAAAAATAGAAACTGGGTGCAAACAACCCGCATTTTCCCTTCTCAACAACGCGCTGCCGCTCGCTTCCGTGCACGTGCAGAGCTCTCGCGGTGCCCTTGCGGCGCCTCACAATGTGCCGCCTGCAGTTCGGCTTCAAAACGATCTTCAAGCTCGACAAGCACTTCCGAAAAGCGAACTTGTTAAAAGGAGAAAGGCTCGTCAATCACGTCTACGGTGAAGAGCAGACGATCGACGACGACGACGCCCGACTCAAAGCGAAATGCATTTCCCAAGTCGCGATAACGCCGTGTAGGACGTATACCTCGAGGTAAGTCACATTCTTTCATGTTAAAGATACGCAATGGTCCATATTCACTGCGAAATGAAGCCGTACATGCTATTGACGTTCTGCGTTGGTGGACTACGAAGCATATTATTGTTGTTTTGATATGGCATGCTTGCAGTAGCAGCCGTGTACTTTCCTGAACAAACGCTTGCGACGTGCGAAAAAAAATCAATTCTACGGCCATGACACATTTTCCTGAGAAGTTTAGAGTCAAGTCCTCCGTGCCACGGAGCATCACTCGCCCATTCAGACGCGAGGCAGCTAGCTGAGCGTTAACCACTGTGAAGCAAGTTGAACTGCTCGCCTCGCTGTTTTCGGCTCTCGCGTTTTGCTTGCACTCACGTTTTATGAGAATATTGACTTCACAGGCGTATAAAACCTGCTCCGCGAACGCGGCCAGAAAATCGCACAGTCCGAAGGTGGCTGCTGCAAGGTGGCAATTGCAAAGCATATATTAAGTGCCAGTTATATTTACCGCCTTAAATGAATATCACCCTAATAAAGTGACAAAAATAAAGCAAAGCAGCAGAACGGTGTCAAAATTTGCTACAAATTCACAGACGACCGTTCCGGCGTGATAAAGCAGCTTTCCCGACGCTTATATTGCAGGCGCCGAACTTTTTACAATGCGCGAAGTTCGGCTGAGTTGAACCAACCGCGCAACGCTAACGGTTTAACGTGAGTGTGAACGGTCAACAACGACGCGTTGGTCTCACGAACACGGGGAATCAAAACACAAAGTTGTTTCGCATAAAACTCTAACTGGACAACGAGTAATCATTACTGTAGTCGCTGTGTGCATGCGCCCCGTTACGTACTGATTCAGGTAGGTCAAACGAACGAAAGCAATGAACTGAGGCAGCCGAAACAGAAGGCGAGACAGCGCTGTCAGCTAGGACATACCTGATTTTTCTTACTGCGGCAATCCACGCTTGTCGCCTTTATTTCTCGTGCGACGTGCCCGGGAACCGATACAGTTTCACACATGAATCGCGTACCTTGGTGTTGTCTGCACTGTTGTGGCAGCCTACAACACAGCAATACTTCGGACCTCGCTTCCGCGGGGTTGCTTCTGCAAACGCGGAAAGGCAGCTTCGCGCACCAAGCCTCTCAGTTCAGCGTGCCAAGCTGTCGGCACGGCTCCCGAGTTCCACGCACCGACTGAGCAACGTGCGCACGCGCGTGTTCCCGCTGCCGACAAACAGGCCGAGTCGGCTGCGCCGCCCCCAGTTTCACCAGAGCTTCTCTCCAGAGCCGCAGCGTGGCGCTGTCATCGGACGTGTTTTTCGTGGGCTCCGGAATGACAGCGTCAGATAAGTGCTTTTTTTTTTTGCATGATTCGAGCTTGTTTGTTTAGTTAAGCCACTAGATTGCAGCTTAATAGAGCTTACAACTTTGTGCTGTTGGTACAAAGTGGTGTGACAGTCGCTTCGGGTGTTCTTTTTTTAATATTTGTTTTTTTGGCCACCACGTGGCTGAAAGGTGCACAGGTGCTTTGAAGTGTAACATACTTGCGGAGTTTTGTGATATCGTTTGGCCTTAATCTAATCTGCCGCGTGAATGCTCTATAGCCATGGTCAAAAAGACCGTAAAGTGTTCAGGATGCGGAATGGGGCGGAAAATAGAGGTTTGTGAGGATGAGACGACAGAGAGAGCTGACGCCAAGTGTAAAGCAATGCGAGTTAGAGGCGAAGATGGAAATAATGATGGCCGCCCAGAATGAGCTCAAGGTGAGAATATCCGAGCTGGAGAAAGCGGTAGCGACAGAGCGGGAAAAAACGATGGCTATGGCGGAAAGGCTTAAGTCAGCCGAGGAGAGATTGGCAAAGGTAGCCATGCCAGCAAATGTAGCCACGGGGAACAGGAAGCAGGCGACAGCGGGAAAAATGGGGCATCGACCCCCACAGTGGTAGGGCGCGAAGGGGGAAACAGGTTTGCAAAAGACAGGTGCAAGGGACACAGGACCCACCTTCCGCGAAGTAGTCTTGGGAACGGGAGGGGACAAAACAGCAGTAGCACGCGCTAGTAACAGGTGCAGTGGCCAGGTGCGGGAGAGTCCACCAGAAAAGTCGGATCACGTGATAATCGCCGGGGACTCGAATTTAGCTACATGCGCAGAAGCAGTCAAGGAAAGGGTGAGAGGCGACAAACGAGTTTTAATAGGAAAGTTCCCGGGCCATAGGCTGGGATCAGTGATGAGACAAGCTAACGCAAAACTCGCAGCTAAGTCTAATGGACGTAACCTCGTGATAATCGCGGGAGGTCTAAACGACGTCTTGAGTAACGAATCAGCCGAACTAGCGACCCACATTGGCGAAAGGGGTCGATGACATGCGCGCCATTTCCCCTCAGGTGCAGATAGTGGTATGCACAATACCGGAGGTACCGGTGCGTGACGGCAACCTGCGAAGAGCGGTTGTCGACGCAAACAAGAGATATGGCAGATGAGTAGAGAGAAAAGGCATCGAGGTAGTGGAAATAAACAGAGAGGTGCACAGGTGGGGTGGTTTTCGAAGAGACGGAATACACTTCGATAGGAGGCTTGGCCATGAGGTGGGTTGGCGTCTTGCAGGACGCGCAGTAGCTTTTTTGGGGGGCACGCGGGCCCTTCGGTGCCCATGGTAGCTTGTAATGAGGAAAACAACCAGGGGGACTCTTTGACAGGTAGTATAGCGAAAAAACAGAGAAAAGGTAAAAGAAGGGAGAAGGCGCGTGTTGCAATTAGTTACATTAACATGCAGGGTGGCAGAAAAAAGGCAAAATGGTTAGAGATTGAGGGACAGTTAAACAAGGAACAGATAGGTGTTTATGCGGTTACAGAAACACACCTTAGAGACTTGGAAGAGCCACCACATATTGAAAATTATGTTTGGGAAGGATGTAACAGGATCACATCAGAAAGGAGAGGTGGGGGGGTTGGAATGCTAATTCATAGCAGAACAAAATGGGAGAGAGTGAAACAAACGTGTTCAGAGCACATGTGGTTTCGGGCACAGTAGGTGGAAAGAAAACGTGGCTAGGTGTAGCTTACTTGTGGACAGGCAATAACTGCAGAGAAAAGAATCTGGAGATAGTGAATGCATAAGCACCGATATTAAAGAATTTGGTCATGATGCCGAGATAATCCTTCTAGGGGACATGAACGCTCACATTCATGACCTTGACCGGATATTCAGACACCAATGGCAATTTATTGCTAGATCTCTGCGAGCAACATAGTCTTGAGATAGTTAACGTGGGCCTAAGTGTGAGGGGCAGATCACGTGGGAAGTCAGAAACAGGCAATCGAGCATTGATTACTGTCTCATGACAGAAGGAATATATGACAAACTTAGAGAGATGAGAATAGACGAAGAAGGCATTAACAGCTTGGGTAGTGATCATAAACGCATAATTATTACAAATTGGGATATAAAACTGAAAATAAGACATAGAATCAAAGTTTGGCAGCTCGTATCTAAATGACAAACAAATAACAAATATAGCCGCAAGAGTCGAGGAAAAAGTAGACGAACTACCAGGCAAAGACTGGAAGTATAGTGAGCTGCTACATGTAATCACGAAAGAAAGGAAATAGAGAAGAAAACTATTTGTTGGAAAGGAAAGAAAAAGCCAAAAGTGGTGGAACAAAGAAATCCGGGAAGCGATCGATATGCGACGTCAGGCAATCACGGGAGCACAGACAGGCAAAAAAAGGAGAAGCGGCCACAGGACGAAGGCAACCAAATATGGGAAATATATTTAGAGCAAAAATCCATTGTGCAGAAATTAGTCGAGGCAAAAATTAAAGGTGAAAGTGAACGCTGGATGACAGAGATTCGCGAAAAGAAGAAGGCCGCGCCTAGGATATTTTGGAGCCACCCTAAAGCGCTGGGTAGGAAGTCTGGCACAATGCAACCAACATATGGTAGATGAAGGAGGAAATAAATTGGAAGGATATGAAGCGCTAGGTTACATCCGAAAGATAACAGCCGATTCGTTTAAAAAGGTCCCCCAGGGGATTCCCCCGGTGGTAAAGTACGCAAAGGAGTGCAACCGACGAAGATGTGGTACTAGAGAATTTCAATTGGAAGAAGGCCGAAGGAAAAATTCTAAGCGCCACTATCCGGGCTAGAGGGGTTCCCGTCAGCCTCATTAACGAACTCGGGCATAACACTAAAGAAGCACTGCTGAAAGCCGTAGAAAAGTGCTTACAGGAGAGGGAAATACCAACAGTTGGAGAAAAAGTAGAATGAACTTAATCTATAAAGGCAAGGGAGAAAAGGATAACATTCGCTCGTATAGACCGCTAACAATTACATCGGTGCTATACAGGTTGGCGATGCAGGCAGTAAAATTAAAAATAGAAGCGTTGGGTAGAACAAAATGATATTTGGGAGAACTTCAGAACTGGATTTCGAATCGACAGGCGGTTAGACGATAATCTGTTTGTTCTTACCCAGTGTATAGAAATATCTAAAATAGAAAACGCCCTTATACGTAGCTTATCTAGATATCACCGGGGCGTATGACAACGTTAATCAGGAAATTTTGTGGGATATATTGAAGGAAGTGGGCATAGGTGACGACTGTGTACAGCTTTTGAGGGAAATATACCGAGGAAATACAGTTTGTATAGAATGGGAAGGAATAGTAGCAAGGACAAGCGTTGAAATTAGCAAGGGGCTGAGACAGGGATGCCCTTTGTCCCCGCTGTTATTCATGCTGTACATGGCGAGGATGGAAAAGCGCTAGAAGGTAGCAACATTGGATTTAATTTGTCACCACAACAGGTCGGAGCGATGGTTGAGCAGAAGCTTCCAGGTCTATTTTTCTGATGATATTGTCTTATTGCGGACAGTCAGATGATATACAGCGACTGGCAGATATATGCGGAAGGGAGTGTGAGGCTCTAGGACTAGGATTTAGTGCAAACAAATGTGGATTGATGGTATTCAATGATCACGGAGACCATACGGTATTAATACAGGGCCAAAAAATACCGAGGGTAAGCGAGTACAAGTACCTCGGAGTATGGGTACTGAGGGGATAGATATATGGAGGTACAAGAGAAAGCATCGGTAGCAAAGGGAAAGAGGAATGCTGCAATTATGAAGCACAGAGCTTTATGGGGATACATAGGTACGAGGTGCTTCGAGTGCTGTGGAAGGGTGTGATGGTTCCGGGCTTACATTGGGAACTCAGTGGTGTGCATGAAGTCCGAGTGCAATCAGGAATGGTGTAAATCAAAGC